>NC_061862.1:48769112-49069112 GCF_907164915.1 Impatiens glandulifera | reverse complement strand
GCTTTGTTACATCAGGATGTGTGGCGTCCTCATTCATTCAACGCTAATCGGATGGCTGATATATGGCTGCAAAAAATAAACATAATTTCGATTACATCATTATCTGTTTATATTTTTAAACAAAAGAGTTAATTGAATCGAATTTTAAATCTTTTTGTATTTTTCTTCACCAAAAATTTCACAAAACATATTTTTAGAAATATAATAAAAAAATTGTTTATCATTTTTAATTTTAAGTATTTTCGGATATTTATTTATTTATTTTAAATGATAAATTAAACATAATTTATATTTAAAATCATAATGAAATAATTTCTAACTCCTTTTTAAGTTTAACTTGGGTAAAATAAATAAAACAAAATCATTAAATTATTACACCCAAAAGTTTATTACCACCAACAAAATATCATCTTTACACCCAAAAAATTACTACCACTAACCTAAAAAAACAAATCATCAATACATTCAAATATTTTGTACCACTAATAATTTAACATCATTAATCATAGCTAAAAGCTACAATTTTTTTTATAAAAAAATAATTTTTTTTCATTAATCATATCTTGCAATTTTCTCATTAACACTGTTGGTGCACTATTCAACATCAGGTCTGGTGGCATAATATCACATTGTAACTCAATTGCATTAACTGTAACTTATCAACCTTCTTTATTACCATTACCTCTACATGAACCAACTACAATTGGTCAACCATATAATCTACGAAATAGACTAGATAGATCTTGTGTGGCATGTCAGTACGATTAGGCATGTAAAGTTTGAATTTTGTGTTAACGATTGAATTTGTGCTGATTGAATTTATGAATATTAACCTTGTGAAGATTGACCTTGTGTGACTTGATCCTGTGAAAATTATTTCCATGAAGATTGACCCATTGTTGTTTGGCCTAATTTGATACTTTAATTTGTCCATGTGCAGCTTGACCTGTACATCCAATAACAATATTACCTAACATCTCGAAATAGTATACTAAAACTTCCAATAGGGTGAACAGAATATTATATATATTTCAAAGTCTACGAGAACATTTTTCGGTCACTAGATCAACTGTGAGTATCATGTCTCACTTATACGAACTACTACAATATTCCAAATGACACTCATGATATTGGGATGTACTAGCTTCTAGTTGACGTTTGGCATTGAGAGATGTTATGCGATTACTTAAGAATTTATATGTGATTATCAATTCCCTTTTTCACGACTAGCACCATTATCAATTCTATCAGACCATCTCCAACCCACAAACTCATTCTCAAACCAAAAATGCAGTAAACGTTACATCAAACAGTAATTATCCTCAGCCCAAAAAAACCCATTTCCAAACCCAAAAGAATATTCTTAGAATATTCTTTTTTTACACTAACTTTTTAACCTTATTAATATTATCTATATATTTATCAACTTCACATATTTAACCCCAATCTTTTCTTATTCATTTAATAAAATTAATTATATATTAATAATTTATACATAACAAAAATAATTAAATAATACATTTAAATAAACAACATAATATATTAAAACAAACATTATTAATAAAAACAATAAATTTATATGTTTATTCGTAACTATAAAATAAATTATATAAAATTTTAAATATAATATAATTTAATATTTAACTATACATTTAAAAATATTATAACTTTTATCTTAATAAGAAACAAAAATAAGTTTAAGGCTTAATTTTAATTATAGATACATAAGGTTATATATAAAAAAAAATAAAAATAAAACTAGATTGAGGGCCATTTTGAAAAAATGGCCAAAAATAGGGGAATGAACAGTGCCAACGCAAATATGCGTTGGCTGGAGGAGAGAGACGCCCAAACGCATTTTGGGTTTGCGAGTCCGGTTGGAGTGAAAAAGGGAACGCATAATGGGATTTGCGTGCCCTTTGGAGATGCTCTCATAGTGCATATATTTTTTTCTCGAGCAACGATAAAGGAGGAATTAAAAGTTTCACACATTGTTCTCTATAATATCGCATTTTGTTGTCTGACGATCGAAATACCTATGTCCATATTTTTCTAGGGAATGAATCAACACATATTACAATACTAATCATCAATCTTAACAATGGTAGAATATTCCAATCTAATGTACCTGTCACCACCTTTCAAATTCTTTGAACTAGTTTCATGCACAAAATATGTATTTTGTTTCTAGAAAAATATGTTGGGTCAAATTATTTTGATGATGAAATAACTTATGAGTTTTGATACAGGTGTATTGAGACAACATGTTATGAGACTTGGATCTAATGAGGGTCATTAGACCTATCTTGACTTTCATTGCATATAATTATACGTAAATCTAATAGAATTAGACGTAAGTCTAATAGAATTAGACGTACAGTCTAACTCATCGGAGTTAGACGTGTAGTCTAATAGACGTGTAAAATATTAGACGGATGGTCTAATGAATACACGGAATTAGACGTAAGTCTAATAGAATTAGACGTACATTCTAACTCATCGGAGTTAGATGTGTAGTCTAATAGACGTGTAAAGAATTAGACGGATGGTCTAATGAATACACGAAATTATACGTAAGTCTAATAGAATTAGACGTACAGTCTAACTCATCGGAGTTAGACGTGTAAAGAATTAGACAGATGGTCTAATGAATACACAGAATTATACGTAAGTCTAATAGAATTAGACGTACAGTCTAACTCATCGGAGTTAGACATGTAGTCTAATAGATGTAAAGAATTAGACGGAAGGTCTAATGAATACACGGAATTAGACGCACAGTCTAACTCATCGTAGTTAGACGTGTAGTCTAATATATTTGTAATTAGACGGGTAGTCTAATTGATATTTGGAATTAGACGTACAGTCTAACTCATCGGAGTTAGACGTGGCGTCTAACTCCTTCAGACAAGTCTGAGGTAGAACCGGAATTAGACGTGTAGTCTAACTTAGTGGAGTTAGACGTACCGGTCTAATGGTTATTGGATAATTAGACGAGTAGTCTAATTAGTGAAAGTTAGACGTGCGTCTAAATCCTTCAGACAAGTCTGAGGTAGAACCGGAATTAGACGTGCCAGTCTAACTTAGTGGAGTTAGACGTGTCAGTCTAATGGTTATTGAAATTAGACACGAGTCTAATTCTATTAGACCAGGCGGTCTAATAGACGTTTTCCTATTAGAAGGAGATGACTTATTTCATTAGACTAATTCTCACAATCCGTCTAACTAAAATACGTCTAATGCTCAGTTTAAGCAGTATGCTTGAATCTAGCATTTCTCCTACCCACGTGCTATAGTTGTACCCTACTTATGCTCCACTTTCTAGTGAAGATTAGTACAACAGCTATACGCTTCCAATCAAGGAATGCCGCGTAAGAGAATTTTCCTCACATTACCCGTTTTGCAGGTACATCCCTGATGGAATATTCGGCGCACTACCAGTTATGTACGGGCACGATCCTTGTGCTTAGAACCTGCTGTGTACAATGTAGGCTTTCCAACGGAAGAGTGCCACTTATCATTCTTGAAGATTCGACCGTTAGCTCCTGCTCAGTATTTAACAAATCTTAAGGACAACGGACGAAGGACCAGAGCCTTACACAACAAACAAGCAATCTGATTTTGTAGAGAGAGAAACTACTCAATCATCCTGTTTACTGAATTTAAACTGTGAAGCTTCTTTCTGATTGTACTGTGTGTGAATCGAGAGAGAGAGTTAGAATCAAAGCACATTTAGCTGAGTGATATTCTTCATCTTGTAATTGAACATAAAGTGTTCTGTTCAATAGTGAGCTAAGTGTGTGTAAACTGTATTTGATTCTAATCATATTATAGTGAATCCTTCCGGTGGTTGAAAGAGGGGTGACGTAGGAGATTTTCTTCAAACATCCATAAACAAACTGCTGTGTTCTTCTTTTCTGTCATCTTTTCATATTTCATCTTGTGCTTCAAACCCAAGTAAACAATTCCTCCTTGAATCCGTTTCAAGTGTTTACACAAGTTTACGTTGTATAGAAAGGGAATTAAATCCCTAACAGGATTTCTTTCAAACTGTTTTTCATAAGCCTTCATCTTTAGCCAAACCCCCGTCTCTATCGATAAAGTCGATCCTATCAATTGGTATTAGAGCCCTGTTTCTATTCTCAGGCATCAAGAACCCAAAGTATGTCTTGCATCAATGAAATTCCTCTTCTGTCAAAGGACAACTACGATTTGTTGATGATAAGAATGCAAGCTCACTTGGCTGCTATTGACTATGATATGTGGAGTGTCATCACCAATGGCCCCATAAAAATTTCAAAGCCAAGAAGTGAGTGGACCACTGAAGATAAGGTGACCAACAACCTGGATAATGTCGCTAAGAACATTCTGTTCCAATCACTCAACACGAATATGTTTTGTGAGATCAAGTCCTGTTCCACTGCAAAAGAGATATGGGATAAGCTCAACCAGAATCACGGGGTGAATTCTCAAGCAAAGAAGAACTAGAAAGCATTCATTTGCAGTCAGAACAAGTCCAGATGGGCTGACAGTGATTCGGAGGAGCCTCCTGCCGAAAAAGAGAATGAAGTTATAACATGTCTGATGGCAGATGACCAATCTAAGGTAAATGACATCTCTGCACCAGAATATACAAACGAGGAATTAACTAATGCACTTAATGAAATGGCCATTGAGTACAAGAAGTTAGCTGACTCTTTTTATGAAATGAAAGTTAAATATGAACCAACTGTTCTTTATCCAAACCAAGAATCTGAACCAAACGTTTTTAATGAAAACTCAACAGAGATCTCAACTGAGAATGAGATGCTCAAAGAACAGGTTCGAACTCTTTCATCCGAAAATAAGAGACTAAACTATATTGTCAATGCATGGACAAGATCTGGAGATGCTGTCAAATATCAGATCAGTATGTTGAAACCTGCTAGATCTAGATCTGGTTTGGGATATAACAGCAATGACCCTAATCTGTCATGCAAAAAGTCAAACTCTCCAAATGATAAGTTTAAGCCTATAAACTTTGTCAAAAGGAGTATGACTGACATTGAATCTGATCCTACTCATGAAGAAGTTGCTTTCAAAAATGAAATAGTTTATGTTCCACCAACTGTTAGCTGGCTTAAGAATAAGCTAGAAAAGGCTAATAAGTCTGGTAATTTAAAAGCTCACTCTAAGTCAAGGAGTTTTAAAAGAAAACCTTCTTCAAAAATTAAAGGATCAGTGACTAGTAGAAAGTCGTCTTCTAAGTCAAAAACATACGCATTAATCACAACTCAAAATGGGAAGTCCATCAGAATAACTCAAATATGGATTCCTAAGGGACTGATTGACCGAGGACCCAATTGAATGTGGGTACCAAAAGATTGTAAATATCTATTTATGTAGGTACAAATAAATGAAGGACTGGAGGAATCTGTATGGTATCTTGATAGCGGATGTTCCAGGCATATGACTGGAAACAGACGGCTTCTCACTGATATATCAGACTGCTCTGGACCTAAGATCACATTTGGTGACAACAAGAAGGGTAAGACCATGGGTAAGGGTAAGATTATCCATGGTAACCTAACTATTAATGACGTATTACTTGTTGACAATCTGTGTTATAACTTAATCAACATTAGTCAACTATGTGATAATGGTTTATCAGTAGATTTTCAAACTCATGCATGTTTAGTTAAAGACCAAGATGGAAACATCTTATTAACTAGAAGTAGAGTAGGAAACTCATATAAAATGAATTGGCAAAAAGAGACATCTGACCCTATGTGCATGATTGCCAAGAATGACCAGAAATGGTTATGGCATAAACGTTTGAACCATTTGAATTCTAAAACCATCAACAACATTTGTTCAAACAATTTAGTTATTGGTTTACCCTATCTTCAGTTTTCAAAGGACAAGATATACACTGCTTTCCAGTTAGGCAAATATGGCAGATCATCGTTCAAAAGCAAAGGGAAATCACAATCCAGCCGTATCCTAGAACTCTTACATATGGATCTTTTTGGTCCAATTCTTGTAAAGAGTATAGGAGGAATGAGATTTGCCTTAATTGTTATCGATGACTTTTCACGATTTACATGGGTTTCATTTTTACCATCAAAAGATAAAATTGCTGAAAATTTGATTAGGATATTTAAAGGGATTCAGAATCAGAAATATTTAAATATCACATGCATTAGAAGTGATTAGGGAACTGAATTCACTAACAGATTCCTATCATCTTATCTTGAGGAGACTGGAATTAGGCACGAGTTGTCTAGTGCCAGAACTCCACAGCAAAACGGCATTACTGAGAGAAGAGTGAGAACTCTGAAGGAAGCAGCGAGGTCGATGCTTGCTGAATCAGATGTTCCTTAGAGGTTCTGGGCGGAAGCCATTTATACTGCTTGCTATACACAAAATCGGTCAATAATTAACAAACGTTTTGATAAAACTCCCTATGAACTGTATTATGGAAGAATTCTCACAGTTTCTTACTTTAAGATATTTGGGTGTAAATGTTTTATCCATAACAATAGAAAGGTCTATTTGACTGCTTTTGATGCTAAAGAAGATGAGGGATTCATGTTGGGATACTCATCAGTAAGCAAGGCTTACAAAGTATACAACAAAAGAACACAAACTGTTGAAGAATACCTTCATGTAGTGTTTGATGAGCCTGTTGAGAGCAAATCCAATGAACCCGTTGATCTTGCTGACAAACTGCAAGCGGTTAGTCTTGAGTCTATAAGTGAAGAAGAAGAAACCTTGGACAAGCGAATGGCTCTATCTGATCATGTGGCTGATCCGGTTGAAGCTCAACCAGATGTACGAACTCCTGTTCAACAAAAAGTTAAGAGTTTGGATGTCGCGGTGTCACCTGTTCAGATGACCAATCCCCTTGGTTCCAACTTCAGATGGAATAGAAATCTTCCACTAGAACTGATAATCGAAAATCCTTTTTCTCCTCGAAGGACAAGACGTCAACTGATGGATCAAATGACCAATTCTGCATTTATTTCTCAAATTGAACCAAAAAAGATTGGTGAAGCTATAGTTGATCTAGATTGGATCAATGCTAAACAAGATGGGTATTTAGAAACAAGATTAGTGAAGATGGCTTAGTCATTAGAAACAAAGCTCGTTTAGTTGCTCAAGGATACAGACAAGAGGAAGGTATTGATTTTGATGAGTCTTTTGCACCGGTTGCAAGACTAGAGGCAATCAGAATCTTCCTAGCATATGCATCATTTAATAACTTTAAAGTCTTTCAAATGGATGTGAAAAGTGCATTTTTGAATGGGAAATTAAGTGAAAAAGTATATGTTGAGCAACCCCCTGGTTTCGTAGATCATGTTTTGCCATATCATGTTTATAGGCTTAACAAAGCATTGCATGGTCTAAAACAAGCTCCTAGAGCTTGGTATGACACTTTAACCAATTTCTTGTTTGATCATGATTTTGTTGTTGGAACAGTGGATAAAACCTTGTTTAGATTTACTAAAGATTCTCACATATTACTTGTTCAGATATATGTTGATGACATTATTTTTGGATCAACTAACCCCAAACTGTGTGAGAAATTTGCCAAGCTGATGCAGGATAGGTTTGAAATGAGCATGATGGGAGAACTTACATTCTTCCTTGGGCTTCAGATTCGTCAGTTGGAAAACGGAACTCTCATCAACCAGGCCAAATACACCAAAGAATTGTTAAAGAAGTTTGGTCTGGAGAACTGTTCTGCAGCAGCTACTCCAATGAGTTCTTCAGTCAAATTGGATAAAGATGAGGGTGGCCAAAGTGTCGATGTAACAGCATATAGAGGACTCATCGGTTCTCTGCTGTATGTAACTGCTAGTAGGCCAGACATTCAATTTGCGGTTGGTGTTTGTGGCAGATTTCAAACTGATCCTAAACTCTCTCATTTTACTGCTGCTAAACGTATTCTTAAATACTTAAAGAGAACTCAAAATGTGGGACTGTGGTATCCAAAGGATTCTAGTTTCAATTTAATTAGTTTATCAGGTGCAGATTATGCAGGATGCAAAATTGATAGAAATAGCACAAGTAGAACTTGTCAGTTCCTTGGAGATCGTCTAATCACATGGTTCAGCAAGAAGCAGACGTCGGTCGCAACGTCTACAGCAGAAGCAGAGTATCTTGCAGGTGGTAGTTGTTGTTCTCAAGTTTTGTGGATTCAACAACAGCTTAGAGACTATGGGATTGAGGCTGATGAATCTCCAATTTTCTGCGACAACACAAGTGGCATCGCAATCTCATATAATCCAGTTCTGCATTCTCGGACAAAGCATATTGAAATCAGGCATCATTTCATCCTAGAACACGTAAATCAGAAGCAAATTCGTCTTGAACATGTTCCTACAGATCAACAAACTGTGGACATTTTCACGAAACCTCTACCGGAAGCTAAGTTTTATCATTTTAGAAACATGCTAGGTCTTGTTGATCTTGATTGATGAAATTATGTGCATAAATTGAGGGGGAATTTATTGTTCAAAACGCAACTGAACAAATATGAAAGACGGAGGTCTTAATTTGTACTAAGGATTCAGAGTTTTAAGAAACACAGCTACGTAGACGAACATCTACTTTGGAAGTTTCACCTTTATATGAAATCATTGTCTTGGTTATTTTAACTTGCTTGGTTAGACGAATGCTTTTATTAGACGGACACGCCTAATAGACGTTAGACGTTTTTACGTCATGAGCAAGAGGATGCTCACGTCTAATCAGACACGCGTGTCTCACGTGATGTTATAGCATAATTAGATGTACACGTCTAATATACTGATTTTCAAAAGGAAGTTGAAAATGTGAAAAGGAAAATAAAACGTCTAACTACTGGTGTAATTAGACTCTTCATCTTCTGACTGTTCAGACAATTGTCTTTTAATGATTTCTGTTTAAGTCTTCCTTCCCGCCGAAAAACAAATCAGTCATTCCTCAAAAGAATTGAAGACACGTGTCTCTCAATATGCAAGGAATGACTAATATTTCTGATAACTTTTGCTTGTACACTTAGTATTAAACATTTTGTTTCATGCTAACATTAAATTTTGTGTTTATTGTGAACTGCCTTTTGAAATTCTTGACGGTAGGAGAAATCATTAGTTTCTCTCTACATGATCAAAACCTTGATATTGATAGGATCATTCACTCTAAAATATAAAAGATCCTTGAAATAAATCTCTCTCCCTCTCTTTAGAAGTCGAACCGTTCAAACCCTTGTTCATCAAATCAGAATGCTGTCTTTTCGACCAAAATCTATTCAAGTGGATTTTCAATCCGTATCCACTCTTCAATCTTCGGGCATGCATAGGATGTTTGAATCGTTAAAAGCTTCTGGGCTGAGAAGATTCCTCACCCCTCATGAAACCTATCACGAACAGCTAGTTAACGAATTCTTTGAAACCGCTAGCTTCTATCAAGACAGTGTTATTGCTGGAGCTGTCATGGGACAGATGGTCTGTATTTCAGAAGAATCTTTTGGTGCGTTTTTCCATCTCCCAAAAGAAAGTATTGATGATTTCTCGACCACTCCTCCTAACCTAATGATTTCGATGATGAAAGTCTTTTCCGATTCCCCTGAAGTAGATATTCATGGAAAGAAAAACCACCTGAAGGTTGAATATTCTCTCCTAAGCTATATCATATCTAAATCCCTTCTGTCTAAAGAAACTTCTTACAAGTATTGTATGAAAGTCTTTCAGATAATGGTGGCTATCACCAGGGGTGTTCTTGTGAACTGGACAAGCTTTCTCTTTGGAAATTTTGTCAGAATGGTTGTTGTTCGGAAGAAGATCTTTGGATTTGATGGTCCTCTCAGCTCTCTTCTCTGTTTTCTCGTGAACGAACCCGGTAAGAGCTTTCCCCTTCCTTCTAAGATCCTGAATTACCAGAAAGTGGTAGATTACATTCAAAGGGTGGAAACGCTTAAGTCTAAGAAAAGGAAAAGAGAAGACTCCAACTCCCCTCTAACTGCAGTCTTAGAAATCTCTTAGGTTGAAGTCTATCCTTTCCAGAAGTCATGACTAGGAAGAAGAAGAAGATTAGTGATTAAATATCTTCCTGAAGTCATTTTGAATGTTTTTACAATGTTTTTGGTAAACTTATTTTGGTTATTTTGAACAATGTTTTGAGTGTTTCTTCTGAAAACACTCATATGTGATTAACTTGGATGATTTTGATTGATTTACTTGTATGTTTTATGTTTGTTTATATGGTGAATGCATGCTTTGAAATCTATATGCAAGTCTGCAATTTCTTCATCAAAAAGGGGGAAATTGTTGGGTCAAATTATTTTGACTGAGGGTTGAAATAATTTAACCACTGATATTTTGATGATGAAATAACTTATGAGTTTTGATACAGGTGTATTGAGACAACATGTTATGAGACTTGGATCTAATGAGGGTCATTAGACCGATCTTGACTTTCATTGCATATAATTAGACGTAAGTCTAATAGAATTAGACGTACAGTCTAACTCATCGGAGTTAGACGTGTAGTCTAATAGACGTGTAAAGAATTAGACGGATGGTCTAATGAATACACGGAATTAGACGTAAGTCTAATAGAATTAGACGTACAGTCTAACTCATCGGAGTTAGACGTGTAGTCTAATAGACGTGTAAAGAATTAGACGAATGGTCTAATGAATACACGTAATTAGACATAAGCCTAATATAATTAGACGTACAGTCTAACTCATCGGAGTTAGACGTGTAATCTAATAGACGTGTAAAGAATTAGACGGATGGTCTAATGAATACACGGAATTAGACGTAAGTCTAATAGAATTATACGTACAGTCTAACTCATCGGAGTTAGACGTGTAGTCTAATAGATGTAAAGAATTAGACGGAAGGTCTAATGAATACACAGAATTAGACGTAAGTCTAATATAATTAGACGCACAGTCTAACTCATCGGAGTTAGACGTGTAGTCTAATATATTTGTAATTAGACGGGTAGTCTAATTGATATTCGGAATTAGACGTACAAGCAATCTGATTTTGCAGAGAGAGAAACTACTCAATAGTCTTGCTTACTGAATTCAAACTGTGAAGCTTCTTTCTGATTGTACTGTGTGTGAATCGAGAGAGAGATATAGAATCAAAGCACCTTTAGCTGAGTGATATTCTTCATCTTGTAATTGAACAGAAAGTGTTCTATTCAATAGTGAGCTAAGTGTGTGTAAACTATATTTGATTCTAATCTTATTATAATGAATCCTTCCGGTGGTTGGAAGAATGGGTGACGTAGGAGAGTTTTTTTGAACATCCATAAACAAACTGTTGTGTTTTTCTTTTCTGTTATCTTTTCATATTTCATCTTGTGCTTCAAACCCAAGTAAACAATTCCGCCTTGAATCCGTTTCAAGTGTTTACACAAGTTTGCGTAAAATAGAAAGCGAATTAAATCCCTAACATGATTTCTTTCAAACTGTTTTTCATAAACCTTCATCCTTAGCCAGACCCCGTCTCTATCGATAAAGCCGATACTATCAAAATATTCTCACAACTTCCGACAATTCATTGAATTAAATGAAATAATCAAACAATATAATAATGAGAATATAATAATCAAAACATATAATTTGTAGTGATTGTCAAATAAACACTTTGTGTCATTCAATAACAATAACGAGTCGGTATTTTTGGTTCCAATATCATTCTAGCCCAAGTGTTCAACAAAATCACGAAATGTCGATTAAGTTCTTCTTCAATCGCAAACTGTTTCTGCACTTTCTAACCTACCATCGTTAACATATTTATCCTAGTTTAAACGTAATTAAATGCCTAATCAAACGTGATCTCATCATTAACTTAAATAAGAAAATGAAGAGCAATTACTTATACAAAAATCTAATATCATTTCATTTAAATGGAATTTTTTAGAAACTAAACTATTAAACTATAAATAGGTACAAACTAAGACATTAGCCAAAACATTAGATATTTTGAACAAAACACCAATTTAACACCTAAAGTTTTCCTTGAAAGGGCTTGTCTGATCGTGTGTCATTCAGGTCAGCTTTATACGAATTAAATAGATTTGGGGAAGACAAGAACAAACATTCTTCAACCTTTAAAGTATAAATTGGGTATTTGAAGAGGGCCCTTCATCAAGCCAACACATTTAAACTTATGCTGGTTGTATTTGTCTCTGACTGCTACCAAAGAACCTCCTCTTTTACCCAATTGCAAGTCTTGTATAAGAAGAACACATTCCTGTAAATCGGCAGGTTTGTATCCTGAAAACCTTTCAAGGTTTGCATTCCATGGATGTTTATCAGGGTGGAACATAAACCTGGAAAGGAACACAATAGAAGAAGCAATCATGGATGGCAAGAACTTGACACAGCCATAGTCCAGCAAACTCAACTCTGCCAGGTAGCATCCCAATAACTCAAACTCCAAATCAGGATATTTGCGATCCTGTTCAGAAATCCTGGAGAATCTTCTCAAGAAGGTATTAATGGTTGGACTGCTGACTTCGAATTTAAGAGATTTAAGTATGTCGGCTTCCATCTTCACCATCTCTTCCTTTTTGTAAGTGTTATCTGTGATGTAGCAGAAGTCATCAAGTGTTGGAGGATTAATCTCTTGAAACTTTGATGCAATCGACATTGAAGAAACGCCTAGCAACTGCAGCCTCTGCTTATTGAGAGGATTAAGAGACAAGAATCTGTCAATGTAAGTGATTGAGAGAAAAAGTGTATCGGATTGAAGCTTGTATTCTTCTGCAACCTCCACCAACCAATCCACCAAAACCCCTCTCATGTTTGCAGTCACATCTTTCTGCACCTTGTCGATATAGTCTTGCAGCGGCCTTCTCTTTGCCTCTTTCTCCATGTTATGAAGATAATCGTAGATTTCAGTTACATAACCATCGCACATCTCAGAATCATCAAACTTGGAGGCTGCTGCTTCAATTTCACGTACAGCCGTATGAGTACTAATTAAATTGGAAATCCCATCGAGAGGGGATCTCTTCTTGGCGGGGGACTGCTGCAGATGATAATCCTGTCCGACCATTGCGTCGGCTGTCCTCTTCTTCCCGAAGCGAGTAACACTCACTGAGTTTATTTTGACAGTCATACCTAATTTCTCTCGCACCCCCACGTCCTATATGATTGATTCTTCCAAGAAGAAGAAGAAGATAGACCAGGAGAAGTGAAGACGGCGAAGGAGATGATATGGCCTGTGATTTGGGAGGGTGATGAATAAGAAGGCATGTTGCCAGAAAAGCCGCCATGTCTGTAAATTTCAAATGTTTTCTCTGTGGCGCTCTCTCTCAAATGAAAACCAAAATTAGAACCCCAAATTCCAAAATGTTTCAAGGGGAATGAAAATTTAAATAATTCAAAACAATATTTTAGTTTAGACTTGTAAAGAAGATATTTAACATAATATAATAAATAATTTGTATTAATTTTAACATAAAAATATTATATATATATATATATATATATATCTTTATAATGTTTTTAAAAATTATTACAAATAATTATAAAGTAAAATTTACATAGACACTTTTGACCTTCTTTATTGGGCATTTTCGATTATTTAAATTATAGCCTTTTAATATTAATATATTCTAAATAAAATTTGCAATTGATAGACTATAAAAATCATGTAGATAAGTTTAAAATTATTATTTATTTTATTTTAAAATTCTATTCTTTAAATAATTATTTGATTTGAAATTGATATAAATCATGAAAAATTTCACTCTTTTCTTCTTCTTTTGTTTTAAGATACTCACCATCTTATCACCTCTTTTTTAAAGAGATTGCTCATAGAGTGAGGTTTCTTCCACGTTTCGACGAGTTTGAAGATTAATCCTTATTGGTGAGATGATAGATGGAATCGTTTGGTGTGGTAGTCCTGACAACAAACTTGATCATTAAATTAGTTAATATGGCTAACTTATCTGTTATTTGTTGAAGAGTGGCTTTTATTTTAGCAAACTCAGTTGGAAAAACCTTATCTTTATCAATTTTTAGAGTTCTTTTGGCCATTTTTTGGAGCACAAAACGTCCAGTTTTGGATCGTGAGATCTTATCGGCTTGTGGTAGTGGACTGCGACTAGCGAAGAGAAAGAGATAACTCGAAATTCCTCTATGGTTGGGCACTTATAGCTTTCACCGAGGAAGTATGCACGTTTTTCAGGGTTCCACTGTTGTTGCATCTCCATCATTAAAGTTGTATTCACTTTGAAGTTTATGAATCTTATGATGGGGATGAAGCCATAATTTTGATAATCCCATTTGTTAGTGTGTAAGTTATCGATCTAGGGAATCAACTCGATATCCGTCAGCATGGACATCGTTGATCATTGTGATAGAAGAAGAGTGGAGTATTATAATTGTAAAAACTAGAGCAAATGCATATGCAAATAACATGACTTAGAGTAAACATCTCATAAAGTTTTAAATACTTGCTTTTTTTTTAAAAGAACTACCGATTTTTCATATTTAAAAATATCGGTGTTCTAGGTTTGCTATACTAGGATTTCTAAATTTTTTCATTTATACAAAAATGGGTAAAACTAGAGCCCTTCTTTAGGGGGAGCGGGTTCGGCCGCAGTAGGTAGAGGTTATAAAACCTTCACATTCTTATTTCTCTTGCTGGTGTCAGAACTCATCGATGCTCTTGTCGATATAGTTCTTCTTGTCTTTTGGGATGCTCATCTTGACTACGTCGTTCCACAATTCAAGGTAGTTTACAAAGTCGTTGGTTCGATGGGCCTATATATGGCGACCACGCAGTCACGATAAGGAGGCATGCAATCTCACCCGAATTGCTTAAAAAGCTCGTTGGTGTAGTAAAAAATGATCCATTTCAGACCCATAAGCATGATCATGGGTTGATCATCTATATGGTAGAACATTTTCTTAATATCATACCAAGGTAAAAGCTCACATATGGAGTCGTTGTCGTCGTCGGACATTTCCGGCTTAACACCCCTAATGTGTCGATATTGGAGGAAAACACTCGTCACATTGCTACGAAGTGGAGGAGGTATACGTTCTATCTTTTCCAATAGCCAATATAAAGGATGATTGGATCCCCTATCTTGTTGAGATAGCACATGAAATAGGATTCGCTTAAACCTAGCAATGTCTCAACTAGGATGATTCTCGTGGGATTCGTATTTCCTGCCCTAAGGTGATAAGCCACTACCAGTACTCTAGAGGATAATGAACAATTGTCTGTTGGGGCGAGGAAATAGTGAGTAAACATGATTGTCATGGTGAGTAGGGAGGTACTCAAGTTTAATGGGATTTCTCTAGTTTGAGTGGCTTGGTTTACCCAACGTGGAAGGTCTAGGTACGTTCTTGCCATGATTTTAACTGTTGTGGTCTTCGTATAGCCGAATTCCTCATGGAATAGACGCCTAAGAGAGATGGACTCTGTGTACAGATTAAGTCTTATGATGTTCTTGTTATCGATCATCATGATGGCCTTGAATTCTTTGATGGTCGGACAGATCTGGCAATCTCCTAACATGAAGGCCATACGCATCGGGTCCATTTTTGTTGCATTTCCATCATGAATTTATGATGGATCCAGAAGTAGGTGTATTTGAGAGTAGTACTAAGACGGTAGACTCGATAGTACCATTCCGCTCCATGGAAATTGTGAGTCTAGCAGAACAGATCATCGTTCTCAAGAAGAGACATTCTATGATTGTATAATCTACTTGACAAACATGTCGTTTAATTTTGATAAAAGTAAATATTCTTAGAGATGCTTATTATATCTATTATAGATGTATGCATGTATAATAAATAAGAACGTAGATGTTTGACTTTGTCGAGGCTTTGTTGTTCAGGCACATCAAACAACGGCTGGATAAAGTAACCAGGTTTTGTGTGTTATGGTTTATTAGAGGTTTTTGTTGAAATCTCTCCCCATCGTCACTAAGGTCACTACCTGACGAATGTATCAAAGTCGTAAGGGAGGATCCATTCTGGGTTCTTAGTTTTTCCTCTCGCAACATCTCTCGGTCATAGATTGGTATTATCGGTGTTCACCTAATTCATAGAAGTATAGAGTTTCGATCTGGTACTTCCTCACATAATCCCGGGTGATATACCCGTTTTGGGGTTTCTAGCAATTATTAGGATATAACTTAGCTACCTTTTGGGGTGATAGACCTTGTAAGGTAGACTATTATGAATGCTCTTTAAATTTTATAAATAAAAATTTATATAACTAGAGTTTTATTTATTTTTAAAAGAACTATTCATTCCCCAGCAGAGTCGCCAAGAAAGCTGTAACCCTTAGGAATTACTCCCCCACAGCTTAACACGTGTTTGGACAACACGTGGTAATATGGGAAATATCATGGGGTGGTGCTCGAGGTTCAATGTATTTTAACCTTAGTTTGCGTGATAAGCATCGCTTAAAAGAAAACATTATTTTAAAAGATTTTAAGAATGACTGGGAGATTTTGAAACTAATTAGGTAAAAATAATTAATTTTATTCAAATTTTAATAATCTAGGGACCAAATAGTAATTTGGTTAAAACTTGGTTTAAATTAATCAAATATAATTAATTTAAAATATTATTTATTTGAAAACAGAGTCGCCAAATTATTTTAAAAAAATCAGTAAAATGATACATGTATAAATGTATTTTACACTAGAGTTTTTGTAAAAGATTAAGATTTTGGTTACGCTCGAGAAAGAGTTTTCTCGCTATGTCCTCCACGCCAGTAAAATAAAATGACGATTTTATTTTAAAATAAACAAAGTCTGGCTATTATAAAATTTATTTATTTAATTAGTAGTCCGGAGTCCTAAATAAAGATATGTTTAGATCACATAAATAATTGTACAAAATTATTTAAAAGGGCATATATGTGATTGCATTGGTATAAAACTGAGTTAAAACCCTGAAAATATCATAAAAGTGTTAAAATTTAAAAATAAATTTCAAACGGGGCCTTAGTCAAAATATTTGTTTAGGAAATATCCCAAAAATATTTAAATATCATTTTTAACCTTTCAGGATTATTTTAAAATGAATTGAGGTTCTAAAATTATAAAAATAATTTTGGATTTTGAAAAGTGGAACCAAACATGCCTTTGGACTGGAGTCCTAGGGTATGGGTCTGGTTTTAACTGATCTAGGCTCGAGTGCCTCGGTCTAGACTAGGGTGGTCTAGATTAGGGCTCAAGAGTATGGGTCCATAGATCTGGAGAACTCGGTACTAGGTTTTGGAAGCTCGGTCTCGAACTCGGACTATTCGGTTGAGGGACCAGATGACTCGGTCTTGGGGTTCAAGAGTCTCGGTCTTGAACTCGGGTTATTCGGTCCTAGGTTTGGGAGGCTCGGTCTCTTAGGTGTAGGTTTCTCGGTCGTGGACCTGGGAGACTCGGTCTCAAGTCAGACTTCTCTTTCTGAGGTAAGAAACCTTGGTCGGATTCTTTGGTTCTTTCTCAAGAACATTAATCATTGTTCTCGGTCTAGACTCAAAAACAGCGGTCCTTGCTCTAGGTCCAGACTCAAGAACATCGATCCTTGTTCTCGGTCCAGAATCAAGAACAGCGGTCCTTGCTCTCTGTCTGGACTCAAGAACATCGGTCCATAGTCTCGGTCCTGGCTAAGATTCTCGGTCTTCATCCTCGGTCTTGTTGAGACTAAGTGTTCTTGATTTGATCAAGAATTTTAGGTCTTATAACTTTTGGTTTAGATCATGGAATCACGGTCTGTAAGTTGCAATCAACTCATATGATGGAAGGGATCAAAAGCTCTAGCCCTAATCACGATCAAATGATCTCAACAAAGATCAATTTCTAAAAACCGTTTTTAGGTCAAATTTTGGGATATTTTGAACTAGGACATCTCATGGCCTAATTATTATTCCATTAAATTTGAAATGATGAACATAGTTGAACACAAGAACATCATAGCATCACTAATAACAACTTTTGAAATCAAAATTCAACTTTTTTTAATTTCAGTTTGATCAAACATGATCGGGATGATGTTACAATAATTTAAAAATCATCCTAATATGTTTACAAACATGTTAGTAACTAATTAAATCAAAAATTCAGGATTAAAGCTTAAAAACATGAATTTCAAACAATCTAGAATTTCAATCCAATTATCTTTTTTTCGTTTAAGGTTCATTTGATCAAAACTCTTTCAACAGAAAGTTAATATAACATTTAGGGACTGATTCTAAACAAAAAAATCATGCAATTGAACCTTAGAACAGGTCAAACTAATCAAACATAGAAAAATATAATTTTCAATAACAAATTGAAATTCAATGAACGAAAGCATACCAACAGCTGGAGAACACTCCAATGAGTTGTTGGAAACTTTTCCAAAGACTGGATCGAAGCTATGATCACTAGAGGAGATTTTACAAAAATATGTTCTTGGCCGGAATTTGATTCTTCGATTGAATTATAATATATGATTTATGTTTTATCATTTGTTAGAGGAACACCTAAGGACTTTTTATACTAGGTTTAGGTCGGTTGAGATGGAGGAATTCAACTCCAATTTTTCTATTTGAAGTTTTATCCCTAATTTTATCCTTATCTTCGACAGTCTAGTTTTAGGGTAAGGTGGCGATTCTAGGTGTGGGCTATTGATGATGATGATAAGGTGAGCACGTGGGAGCAAAAACGGAAGGATAAGGTCGACTAACGTAGGAGATAATCCTTTTGGAAGATCGCCAAAGTTCATCGCGGCCTGCTAAAATTCACAAAGAAGACAATCAAAATGACGTTGTTTTAATTAGTCCAAAACTCTTCGTTGGCGGTCCTTTGGAGATCCGTCCGCATTTGGGTGTTTCGTCTAACGGGCCTAAAGTCCCGTTAGTTGATCAGATGTGGCCCCGGGAGCGCGCGTGCTTTGTTACATCCGAATGCGTGGCGTCCTCATTCATCTAGCGCTGATCGTATGGCTGATATTCTGGCTGCAAAAAATAAACATAATTTCGGCTACACCAGATTATCTGTTTATATTTTTAATAAAAAGATTATTTTAATCGAATTTTAAATCTTTTTTTCGTTTTTCTTCACCAAAAATTACACAAAATATATTTTTAGAAACATAATAAAATTTTGTTTATTATTTTTATTTTTAGGTATTTTGAGATATTTATTTAATTGTTTTAAATAATAAATTAAACATAATTTATGTTTAAAATCATAATTAAATAATTTTTAACTATTTTTAGGTTTGACTTGGGTAAAATAAATAAAACTGAATTATTAAATTATTACAACCAAAAGTTTATTACCACCAACAAAATATCATCCTTACACCCAAAAAATTACTACCACTAACCTAAAAAAACAAATCATCCACATTCAAATATTTTTTACCACTAATAATTTAACATCCTTAATCATAGCTAAAAGCTACAAATTTTTTTATCAAACAATATTTTTTTTCATTAATCATATCTTGTAATTTTCTCATTAACAATGTTGGTGCACTATTCAACAACAGGTTCGGTGGCATAATATCATATTGTAACTTAATTGCATTAACTACGACTTATCGACCTTCTTTATTACCATTACCTCTACATGAACCAACTACAATTTGTCCACCATATAGTCTATGAAATAGACTAGATAGATCTTGTGTCACACCCAAAATTTCATTTTAGACCGAGTAACTTCGGTCCTGACCAAAACAAATGGCCCAAGTCAAATCTGTGTCGGGGCCAAGGGAAAATCTATGTCACGACCGAAGGGTCTAACCGAGGAGGTCCGACCGAGGGGGTCTAATCGACGGGGTCCGACCGAGGGAGTCTAACCGAGGGGGTCCGACCGAGAAGGTTCGACCGAGGGAGTCCGACTGTGGGGGTCCGACTGATTATATTTTCCAACTCATACTTATGCCACCTCATGATTATTCCACCTCATGCTTCTAACTCATACTTATGTCACCTCATGCTTATGTCATCTCATGCTTCCAACCCATACTTATGCCACCTCATGCTTATGCCACCTCATGCTTCCAACCCATACTTATTCAACAAACATATGACATGCAGGTGACCAACTCTTTTTGTTAATCCATGCCAATGTCAAGCAGGTGACCAACCCTTTTATTATTTTATTATTAAGCCCAGTTGATGACAAGCAGGTGACCAACCCTTTTTGATTAACCAATGCTAATGACAAGCAGGTGACCAGGCCTTTTATTATTTTATTATTAAACCCAGCTGATGACAAGCAGGTGACCAGCCCTTTTTGATTAACCTATGCCAATGACAAGTAGGTGACTAGCCCTTTTTTCTTAAATTCATGCATATGACAAACTGATGACCAGCCCCTTTCATCATTTACTTGGCCATCCCATGCTTATGACTGGCTAGTGACCAGCCTTATTAAGTAATATATATATTGCACCCCTTCATTCATTTTATCTTTTTCCTCCTTCTCTCTACTAAGAAAACCAAAGGCACACTTTAGGAGCAAGGTCATAGCACACTTTAGAAGCAAAATCATAACATAGAAGCAAGATCATCTAAGGCAAGCTCTTTTTCTCAACCCATCTTTAGAAACCCACACCAGTTTATATAGTTCATATATATTCTATGATCTGTTTCACAAAGTATATTATGTTTTCCAATCTATGATCTGTTTCCCCAAAATATATTCTATTTTCCAAATGATAATCTATTTTCCAAAGCTATGATCTGTTTTCCCAAACAATAAACTGTTTTTCAAGGTATGATATATTTTTATGGAAAACATAGTGAATATGGATGTATATTATGGTTATGGGAGGAAGGATAGCCAACATGAGCACTGGTAGTCCGAATTCAAAGTTATGGATGCTTATTATGGGACTGATTTCTGAACATGAGCTATCAGAAAATCTACCCACCCAGAATGTGTCTAACCAGTTTGTGGACTTTAGGGATAGACTCCGAAGAGTGCCCTCCAAATATGTGCTCAAAATGGATACCTCACCTTGAAGATCAACTCTCAAGGTCAAGGGTCAAATATGTGCTCGAAATGTTTCTATTTTATCACTATGAGAATATTATTTTATAAACCAGCATATCAATACAATAAGTTTTTAAATGCCTTTGCTATACTCTTTATAAATGTTTGTTGGGTCTTTAGACTCACTATGCTTGTGTGGTGTAGGTACATAGCCATAACTTTATGTTGCCTTAATGAAGGGAGGCTTGGAGAGTGGGCAGGGTGTAGGGGAGGTGTGTGTGTGGGAGGAGGAACAAAATGAAGTTTAAAGCACTTTTAGAGTCTAGCACTTAAAAGACCACTATTTTTGTAATATTGGACCATCTTTTAATTGTTTTTGATGTAAAGGACCGTGTCTGTTTTTAAAGAACGAGTTTTGTAATGCCACTTATATATTTATAACTCTTCCGCAAAGGTTTCTGTTTTTCCACTTATGTATGTACGTTTTAAAACATCTTGCACTCGGTCTAATTAAATTAGGAATCAGAGTTGTTACAGGTCTGTATGATTAGACATGTCAAGCTTGAATTTGTGTTAACGATTGAATTTGTGCTGATTGAATTTGTGAATATTAACCTTGTGAAAGATTGACCTTGTGTGACTTGATCCTGTGAAGATTGTTTCTATGAAGATTGACCCATTGTTGTTTGGCCTGATTTAATATTTTAATTTGGCCATATGCAGCCATACCTGTACACCCCATATCAATATTACCTAAAATTTCAAAATAGTATACTAAAACTTCCAATATGGTGAACAGAATATTATATATATTTCAAAGTCTACAAGAACATTTTTCGGTCACTAGATCAACTGTGAGTATAATGTCTCACTTATACGAACTACTACAATATTCTAAATGACACTCGTGATATTGGGATGTACTAGCTTCTAGTTGACGTTTGGCATTGAGAGATGTGAGATTACTTAAGAATTTATATGTGATTATCAATTCCCTTTTCCACGACTAGCACCATTATCAATTCTATCATAGTGCATATATTTTTCTCTCGAGCAACGATGACTTAGAAATTGAAAGTTTCACACATTGTTCTCTATAATATCGCATTTTGATATCTTACGAATCGAAATACCTATGTCCATATTTTTGAGGGAATGAATCAACACCTATTACAATAATAATCATCAATCTCAACAATGGTAAAATATTCCAATCTAATTTACCTGTCAGCACCTTTCAAATTCTTTGAACTAGTTTGGTGCTTCTAAGAAAAAATTCTCACGACTTCCGACAATTCATTGAATTATACGAAATAATCAAACAATATAATATTCAAAACATATAATTTTTTGATTGTCAAATAAACACCATTGTATCATTCAATAACAATAATGGGTCGGTATTTTCGGTTCCAATATCATTCTAGCCCAAGTGTTCAACAAAATCACGAAATGTCGATTAATTTCTTCTTCAATCACAAACTATTTCTGCACTTTCTAACATACCATCGTTAACATATTTATCCTAGTTTAAACGTAATCAAATGCCTAATCAAACGTGATCTCGTCATTAACTAAGTAAGAAAATGAAGAGCAATCACTCATACAAAAATCTAATATCATTGCATTTAAATAGAATTTTTTAGAAACTAAACTATTAAACTAGAAATAGGTACAAACTAAGAAATTAGCCAAAACATTTTGGACATTATGAACAAAACACCAATTTAACACCTAAAGTTTTCCTTGAAAGGGCTTGTCTGATCGTGGGTCATTTAGGTCAGCTTGATACGGATTAGATAGGATTCAATTTGGGGAAGACAAGAACCAAACATTCTTCAACCTTCAAAGTATAAATTGGGTATTTGAAGAGGGCCCTTCATCAAGCCAACATATTTAAACTTATGCTGGTTGTATTTGTCTCTGACTGCTTCCAAGGAGGCTCCTCTTTTACCCAACTGCAAGTCTTGTATAAGAAGAACACATTCCTGTAAATCGGCAGGTTTGTATCCTGAAAACCTTTCAAGGTTTGCATTCCATGGATGTTTATCAGGGTGGAACATAAACCTGGAAAGGAACACAACAGAAGAAGCAATCATGGATGGCAAGAACTTGACACAACCATAGTCCAGCAAACTCAACTCTGCCAAGTAGCATCCCAATAACTCAAACTCCAAATCAGGATATTTGCGATCCTGTTCAGAAATCCTGGAGAATCTTCTCAAGAAGGTATTAATGGTTGGACTGCTGACTTCGAATTTAAGAGATTTAAATATGTCGGCTTCCATCTTCACCAGCTCTTCCTTTTTGTAAGTGTTATCCGTGATGTAGCAGAAGTCATCAAGTGTTGGAGGATTAATCTCTTGAAACTTTGATGCAATCGACATTGAAGAAACGCCTAGCAACTGCAGCCTCTGCTTATTGAGAGGATTAAGAGACAAGAATCTGTCAATGTAAGTGATTGAGAGAAAAAGTGTATCGGATTGAAGCTTGTATTCTTCTGCAACCTCCACCAACCAATCCACCAAAACCCCTCTCATGTTTGCAGTCACATCTTTCTGCACCTTGTCGATATAGTCTTGCAGCGGCCTTCTCTTTGCCTCTTTCTCCATGTTATGAAGATAATCGTAGATTTCAGTTACATAACCATCGCACATCTCAGAATCATTAAACTTGGAGGCTGCTGCTTCAATTTCACGTACAGCCGTATGAGTACTAATTAAATTGGAAATCCCATCGAGAGGGGATCTCTTCTTGGCGGGGGACTGCTGCAGATGATAATCCTGTCCGACCATTGCGTCGGCTGTCCTCTTCTTCCCGAAGCGAGTAACACTCACTGAGTTTATTTTGACAGTCATACCTAATTTCTCTCGCACCCCCACGTCCTATATGATTGATTCTTCCAAGAAGAAGAAGAAGATAGACCAGGAGAAGTGAAGACGGCGAAGGAGATGATATGGCCTGTGATTTGGGAGGGTGATGAATAAGAAGGCATGTTGCCAGAAAAGCCGCCATGTCTGTAAATTTCAAATGTTTTCTCTGTGGCGCTCTCTCTCAAATGAAAACAAAATTAGAACCCCAAATTCCAAAATGTTTCAAGGGGAATGAAAATTTAAATAATTCAAAACAATATTTTAGTTTAGACTTGTAAAGAAGATATTTAACATAGTATTAATTTTAACATAAAAATATTATATATATATATATATATATATATATATATATATATATAAATATATATATTTTTTTTATAATGTTTTTAAAAATTATTACAAATAATTATAAAGTAAAATTTACATAGACACTTTTGACCTTCTTTATTGGCATTTTCGATTATTTAAATTATAGCCTTTTAATATTAATATATTTTAAATAAAATTTGCAATTGATAGACTATAAAAAAAATGCCGATAAGTTTAAAATTATTATTTATTTTATTTTAAAATTCCATTCTTTAAATAATAATTTCACATTTTTTCTTCTTTTTTGTTTTAAGATACTCACCAACAATTTCAGGAAAAGATAAAACCAAAAGTTTTTTAAATAACCTTCGCAATTAATCATTCTCCAACTTAGAATATTTTTTCATTTTTTTGGGATTAGTCAAAACCGACAGTTTATTGGAAAACCTTCGTATTTAAAAATTTTAGGAAAGGTAAAACCGAAAGTTTTTTTGAATAACCTTCGCAATTAACCAACTCCTAACACTTAGAATTTTTTTTATTTTTTAGGAATGTCAAAACCGAAAGTTCATTGTAGAACTTTTGGTACTAATTAGTAAACCCGAAAGTTTTACACCCCTCTCGGAATCTATTTTTAATAACGAAAGATTATTTTCTCTCGGGATCAATTAGGAGAGTTTTATAAAACCTTCGGTAATATCTGTCGGTAAAGGTCATTTTTTTACCAGTGGACGAAGAGAGAGGGTCTTCCTGCCTCACTCTATTTTCACCCTTAAAGTAATCGCTATGGACGCCATTAACGCAAACTACAAAATGAGAGGTAGTGATAAACTGCATAATCCAATTAATATAAATGCCAAAGAAACCAGAAACAACAAAAAAATTGTGGATAGTCCCCCATTTGACAAAGTCAAAAGCCTTACAGATATTAATCTTAAATGCAACCCTCGAAGATATATTTTTTCTACCATAACCCTTAAGAATATTCTGTATTTGGAGTATGTTATGTGATATAGATCTATCGGGGATGAAAGTTTATTGGCCTAAACTCACAATTTTAGAAATCACTTTTTGAAAATGTTTAGCAAGAAATTTTGAAATAATCTTATACACAACATTGCAACAAGAATTGAGTCTAAAATCTTGGATTTTTTCGGGCACATAGTTTTTAGGGATAAGGTTAAGGATAGTGACGTTCCATTGTTTAAGCATCCTCATATTCCTAAAAAAACTCTAGCACCCCCTCAGTAACGTCGTGTCTAACAATAGACTAGTTTCTCTTTGAAGAATTCCGCATTGAAACCGTCCGGACCGGGACTTTTATTTCTAATAATTTTGAACAAATCCTTCCTAACATCTTCCATGTAACCACCTCAATTAGATCCTGAATATCATCAGACGATATCTTCTTGTCAACAATCTGGTAGAGTGTGTTAAGATGACTATGTTGCTGCCCGGTTTTTGTACCCATAAGACTCCGATAGAATTAGACAGCCAACTCCTGAATCTAATCATGCCCTTGTGCAAATTCTCCATTGTCCTTCCTAAGTATATGGACGTTGTTTCAAAGGTTCCTAGATGAGCACTTCCAATAGAAAAAGCAGTGTTCTTATCACCAAGCGAAATCCAGTTTTTCCTCGACTTTTGCCTTGTAAAGCTCTCCTCCATTGAACTAAGTTTTCTAAACAAGGTTATGGAAGTTTTCTCCTCCTCCCATAGTTGAATGTCAACATCATTTCCATGTAAACGCCCTTGAACCTACTCTAAATCATCCTTCACAGCAATCACCCTTTTAAAGATGTTGCTGAATTTTTTTCTATCAAACTTGACAAGTTGATTTTTTAGGAATTTCAATTTTTCTGAAACCCAAAACATGTTGGTGCTATCAACTTGTTATTCTCTACCTCATTTAAAATACTTTTGAAGTTGTCATTCTCCATCCAAAAATTGAAGAACTTGAACGGTCGTCTCATTTTCTTCTCTTTTTCCCAAAAGGGCTTGATAGGACAATGGTCGGAAAATCCCCGAATTTATGACATGAATGTGGCTTATTTGATATCTAGTTATCCACTCCGCATTAATAAGACCCATATTGATTCTTCTCTTCCTTACTTGCTCACCACCTCTCATCGAGGACCTTATAAAGAAATTTCCAGAATTGGTAGGTTCAACGCAACTAATGTCTCTAATACACTCATTAAAGTCGATCATGTCTTGTATAAAATCAGATTTTGGATTCCTTTCATTTTCAGTCCTCGTGACGTTGAAGTCACCTAACAATGCACATGGGTCTTTGTCCTCAATCTGAGCATTTAAACAATGCCATAACAACCTTCTGTCCGATTCCGAATTACTGCCATAGACGATTTCCAAATAAAAAAGATTATCATCAATTTTGCTCTTAACTTCAACCATTATGACTTGATCATCAAAATATAACAACTTAACATCAATCATTTTCGTATCCCAAGCTACCCAAATCCTACATGTCTCGTGTTTGAATTGTGCACCAAATCCCAATTGCTATCCATACAAAGGTCTTTAATTCCGTCCACATTTCGACTCTTCACCTTAGTCTCAAGAATTCCAATAATGGTCAAATTTTGATCATCAATGACCCTTATGATTTCCTTTCTTTTGATGGGTCCATTGAGCCCTCGTATAATGGATACACGGGTTGGACTACTACTCTTCGGTTTCATCATGTCTAGCATGCTGCTCAATCATTTCAAATTCACAGCCAATGTTATCTTCAACATTAGAATAATCATAAACATCACTATCTTGGTTGTCTTCTATGGCCACAGATTGGTTTGCATCATAAGAAGCTTGGGTCACTGCCAACTTCTCCCTTTTCATTGTCAAGGTTCTACATTTTGCTAGTAGACAAAGACTGTGTGTCTTGGTCTATACTATCATTGAAGATAGGGTCTGTCTCATTTGAATCACATGTTTTTTTGTTCAACATACCCACAATAATTTGTTCACATCTATCAACAGTTATCCTCACAATCTAACTTCTAGCCTTGTCTCTTTTAGTTAACAACCTTTTTGTCTGACCCCGAGTTATTGTCATAGACGATTGCCAAACAAAAAAGATTGTCATCAATTTTGCTCTTAATTTCAACCATTATGACCTGATCAGAATGTAACAACTTAACATCAATCACTTTCGTATCCCAAGCTGCCCAAATCCTGCATGTCCTCGTGTTTGAATTGTGCACCAAATCTCAGTTGTTGTCCATACAAAGGCCTTTAATTCCGTCCACATTTTGACTCTTCACCTTAGTCTCAAAATTTCCAATAATGGTTAAATTCTGATCATCAATGACCCTTCTGATTTCCTTGCTTTTGATGAGGTCATTGAGCCCGCATATATTCCATGTCATTATATTCATGAATGGATATACGGGTTGGACTCCTACTCTTCGATTTCATCATAGCTAGTTTGATGCTTAGTCATTTCAATTTCATAGTCAATTTTATCTTCAATATCAGAATAATCATAAGCATCACTATCTTGGCTGTCTTCAATGGCAATGGATTGTTTGTCCTATTAGAGGTAAGAGGGATCATGTCACTACTAGCTCCTCCCTTATTGTTGCATTTATGCTCAAGGTTCTCCATTTTTCCAAATGACAAAGACTGTGTGTCTTGGTCAAAGCTGTCATTAGAATTGGGCCGGTCTCATTTGAATCACATGTTCTTCTGTCCAACATACCCACATCAATATTATCATAGACATCTATAGAAATTCTAACAATTTGTCTTCAACCTTCATTTTTCTTCCATCAAGAACTTGTCTTCTTTTAACCGGTGTATTACAATTCCCAGTCAACCCAAAACTCACACTACAAGACCTTATTGACCTAGAAACGGTCGACCCAAACATAACTACTTTGGAGGTTTCCAACCCATAATCTGCCGACCTAGACCCAACTGACCTAGACCCTACTAACCCGGGATCTGTTGTAAATTGCTCACTAATCCTCTTCCCAACATTAGCACTATTGTCCAGAACTTGTTGCAGCCTAACCCTACATCTTTGATTATCCTTTTCTGTGTTAACAAAAATATTCTGCCTAAGTGTACCAGTCCCAGACCAATCATGAGTTCTAGACCGTGGATTAGGACCTAGAGGCGACTCACCCCGGGTGTCAATGGCTCCTAGTTCACATATAGCCTTCTCTTTTGGATCACAAACAACCTGATTAGAAATATTTAGATTCAGGTTGCAATTCATATGAGAAACATCTTGAGAATCTTGAATATTATGATTGCGATCCATTTTTTGAACTTCCTCGGTTCTTTGAATTTCTCAGTCGTGTCTTGAGTTAGGTGCTTTTTCAGGTCCTAAATTCTCCTAGTTATAATTGAAATCTGAATAATTTCTGAAATTTAGATCTTCACGGTAATAGTTCAGTGTTGGGGAAATTCTAGGAACCATGAATTTTTGGTCTCGTTTATGATCTGCATTTTTAGGACCCAATAATCCTTAGTCGGGGTTCATTTTTTTAGTACCCTGTCAAAAATTTAGGTCGCAATTCAATTTTTCTTCATTATTGAGAACCAAAAACTCTCGGTCAAAGTTTAATTTCCCAGCTCCATGGAAAAAATGTCGGTCAAGACCCATTTTCCCTACACCCTGACTGATTCGAAAACCTCGGTCCTAATCAAAAAATCTTTGGTCCTGAATGCTTGCATTTTCACAATTTGGATCGAGCTTTCTAGCACCATGTCGGTCCAAATCTCTTCGGTCTTCTTCAGTATTACTAGCATCCTTAGAAATTCCACTCTACCGATTGCACTCAAAGTTTCTACTTTCTTTAGGACCTTAGTTTCATGGCTACTTCCTAACTTCGCAGCATTTATAGGGACCTGAGCTTCTCGGTCACTTTCAAGATTGTTAGCGTCCAAATGATTTATCATTCCTTGGTCACTATTCAACCTCTCAGCATCCACGGTGCCATGGGTTCCTTGGTCGCTTTTTAACTTTTCAACATCCACATTACCTTGGTCTTGATTATCATGTTGAAGTTCCTGTCTTTGACCCAGGATCCTAGCCTCCTCAACATTACCATTATGTCTCTGATCATAACCTGCTTCAAAATTCTCTGTATTTCCTTTACATTTCCACCATTCTAACCCAGACTCAAACTTTCTGCTTTCTGATTAACAACCTGATTCAGCCCATTACGAATCTAATCCTAATTAAGCACCTCTGCGTCAAGTGTTTGCTCATAACCCAAGACTCAACATTCAGCCCTCCGATCCTCAACCCGACCTAATATACCCTAAATCTGACACTAATCAAACAAATTCGCAATCTGCTTCTTTTCTTGACCCATACCCTATTCTGCATTATGACCTCGGCCATGATCTTGCAACCTAACATTTTTCTGAACCCAAATCCACTTCAACTTTCTCACTTTCCTTTTGTTCACTCTGATTTTACTTTCCACCTGAACCTGATTAAGATTCTCAACATTCTGACCCAGATTTTTATCTTCTTGAACCTGAGCCTCACTAATCTCTTCCTGTCTTGGAACCTAAATAAAGCATTCTGGCCTAACTCTTGATCTTTTGCCGATTCCAAACCTATTTTTCAATCTTCTTTTGAACCTTAACCCTTCTATACTTCCACAGCCTTTTCCCCTTGATCCTTTCATGATTAATAGTAAGATTCTGCCTCCGACTTTTTAAATCTTGAACCTCGTTCTTACTATTAGCATTATGAATTTCTTGAGTTTCACTTCCCATCTGAATCTCGGCTCTTCCGTCAACTTGAGTTTGATTTTTAGGACCCTGTCTAATTAGCTGAACCAAATTCTCATTATCATTCGATGCAACGCCCTTAGCTGACGCCACTTCTCTAGTAGGATTTATAGAGCTGGACAGACTGACTGGATTAGATGCTCGACCATTGTTAACTAGACAATTCTTAATAGAATGGGTGAACGTGCTACACCTAACACATTTATTCGGCATCCATACATATTGTACCCTGATTTCAAAACAATTTCCTAGCCTATCATTTAGCTCAAGCTTCAATGGAATATAACTTCCAAGGTGTATCTCAACACTGACCCTAATAACAGACGCCCTTTCATAACCTTTAATAGTTTTTTTTAAGGAAACAGTTAGAACCATTTCATTAAAGTCTAAAAATTGGGAGGGTTAGAAATCAAAGCTAGACAAACTCTAGTTATGATTAAGGATGACAATTAAAAGACCCTAAAAATCTGATCAGTAACATTCATATATTTTTAAAAAAATAGAGATTACAAACAGAAAAGACTACATTAAAACTTAACTATCCCAGCCTAGCATTTTCCCATACCATCCGTTTTCATTGAGAAGTTTTCTTCCCCTCCTATAATGATGAAAGGAACCTTCAATAGTTGAGTCAAACATTTGGGGTTTTCCAATCATACTTGCAATGTATGCAAGCCCAACTGGACTACATATATGTGGAGGAATATTCTTAAGGTTAACCTAGATTTTCTCAAGCTCAGGCAGTTTGTGACTTGTATTGAGTTCTTCACTCCATTTGTATAATTTGAACCTTTGATTCATAATGAAAGTATACTCACTTTTAATAATTCCCCAAATCTCACTACCATTGCGAAAGGGGAGGAAGTAGAATCCATGATCATTGACAATAACTCTTTCAAGACCAACCTTTTTCCATAATTCCGTAAGGGAACTTCTAACAGCATTGAATGACACTTTAGTATTACCTATAAAGTGAACTACAATTACAAAATCCCAAGCTTTGACACACTTCTCTTTTATTTCTTGCGGGAGTTTGAATTTGTGTGGATGATCCAATGTAATCACTGCCAAAGACACAGTATCAACATCGAACCTGCATTTTTCTAGGTTAGGTGTAGCAGGTTTATTCCAGACTCTGCCCTCCTAACAAGTTCTGCTGGGGTTGTTTCTAATTGTGTAAACCCGAGTCTTAGTGCATTTGTCATCCTTTAATCATATCTAGGGTCTGTCTACTTATGGTTTTTGATCCTCCCACTTTTAAGAATTTTAATAAAATGATATTAACCGTTTTTCCAAAAAAAAAATTGCCTAAATTATATAAAATATTCAAGAAAATTTTCTACATACTTATAAAATTAAACCTCAATATTTGATGAACTAAATGATATTTCTAGAATTATTTTAAGTTTTTATGACGAACTTAGTCCCATGCCTGGGATAAGAAAATCCTTAGTTTTCTAAAAATATAAAAATAAATTAAAAATGTAGAGAAAAATAGAGTGCAAACTAAGCATGAGAAAAACAAAATAGTGTAAGAATCACATTTTCTAAAAATATCAAATATTCAAAGTAGAGACTGTCTTTAACGGAAATGCAGGACACAACATCGTAGTCATTTCCAACATGTAAATGCACCGAGCCCAAAACCGAATCTCAAAAATATTTTATTTCCTAGTTTTCGAGGAAAAAAAATAGGTGACAACTCTTAAGTCAAATATGTCTATTAAAATAAATCAAAAATCATTTTAGGACTTTGATATCAAAGATGAGCTTGACTTGAGTTTGTCTGTTGGCTATTCGATTCATTAAACTCGGATACGAAAATTCGAACATATTTATCGGCATGACTGAAGTATTTATGTCTTTTATTTCAAAGCATAACTTGTATCCATGGAATTCCTCAAAACCAATCCAAATATTTTTGATACATTATTAGAACAATCAATTTTTTTGATAAAATATAATAAAAGAAAAATATTTATTGAAAAACTCTTTCAAACAAAAGTGTATTCCTAATTCTTTTTGGATAGGATTAAAGGACCTTCTCATTTTTTTTTATCTATCCGAACTATTGAATCTTTTAATATATATATATATATATATATATATATATATATATATATATATATATATATATATATATATATATATATATATATATATATTTTGAAAAAGAGTAAAATAAGAATTTATTTTTATTTTATTATATAAAAGAATGGAGAAGAAAAGGAAAAGAGCAACAAAAACAAAACGAATGAAAATAGTATAAATTTGAGATAGCATACATAATTAAATAATAAAAATTTCATCAACACTCAGAATCATAATTTATTTCTCTCCCAAACCTTTTGTCACGGGCTCAGTCTTTTCACTGACGATCCGTGCGGCACTAGTTACGATCTTCGCAAGAACGAGTAACTAGTCAGCCTTTCTCGACGCAACACTCGGCGTTTAATAGAATTGACACAAGAATTCTAGAGAGAGAGTAACTCTTACAAAAAAAATAGTAGTATATTACTCGAATACTTGGTGATTTACAATGTAATACCTCACAGGTATTTATAGGACTAATTCTAGCTGTTACATTGATTGTGCACTAATTTAGGGATTCCTTATAATTATCAATCAAGGACATTCCTAATTAAGGACATTCCTTTTATATATCAATTAGTGATCCACTAATCAAGGAATTCCTTTTAACTCTCCATTATGTGCGCTAATCAAGGACCTTCCTTCCAGCTTCCTTCCAATCTAGAATCTTCCTTGGGTTGGGCTTAAAAGGGCTCAAGCCTCCTCCTCTTCTTGGGCCAAGAGGATTGGGCCGTGACATTCTCCTTAAGCCTCCTCTTCCTGGGCCAAGAAGATTGGGCTGTGACATTCTCCCCCACTCAATCTGGCGACGTCCTCGTCGCTTCCTCCTTGTAGGCCCTGATGATATCTCCACATGAGATAAAAGTTTTGAGCGACGTGCTGGCTTTCTAACCCGTTTCTTCTCTAAGAAAGGGCCTTCGTATTGCCTCACAAGCCCCTTATGAATTTTGGAAAATTGTCTCTCTTGATGGAGGAGAAGTTTTACTATCACTCGGTTTCCTCCGAACTCCAAGTGTCTTCTCTTCTTTTCCTCCCATTTCTTCATTCTTTTGGCGGTCTTGGCTATTTCGCACTTCCCTTTCGTGAATGGAAACTCCTCTGGTTGCCTCTTCAATTCCTCCAATTTAGAAGGTTTAATGCGATAAAGAACCGTCGCCGATGGTTTAGTACATTTGACTAACTCTTCTCTGATATCCACCTCTCTCTTATGGTGGAGTTTCTCTGATACTCCAGCGGGCATTACATCGTGACCTTTCTCTAGTACAATTGTAACTTCTGGATGTATCTTCTCTTTAGACGCAATTTTTTCATCTTCTTTCCCAGCGACAAAAGATGATGAGTAGGTGTCCTCCGCACCTTTTGAGAGTTGCATGGCAGATAGGTGCCTAGTTTCTCTCTTGCCCTCTCTTGTTAAAGGTATTGTGCGAGTATTACCCTGCTCTAGAATGTACATCATATTGGCAGAAGGGAGTAGGATGGCATTTACCTTGTCAAGGAATTCTATGCCGAGAACCATTTTGTAGTCATCCATGTCGATAATGGAGAAATCCAGAAGGCCGGTCCACTCCCCCAAATTGATCTTCACATTACGAGCAACTCCATAAGTCGCACTTGGTGCCGAGTTGACTGCTTTAAGCCACCATTTCTCTTTAGTGTACTTAATCCCCAGTCTTCCCGCCTCCTTTACCTCTAGAAAATTGTTGTTGGCTCCCGTATCCAACAAAGCTTTAACCATGTGGTTTCTTACTCTAGTTTCCACAAATAGTCGTCCTTTCTTCGCGGACTTTGACTTATCAAATTTTGCTGTAACGGCACTGATTAGGTTTAACGACCCCAAGCGAGCTTCATCGTGAAGGCGTTCTTGTTCCTCCATCAATGCTGATAGTTTATTCTTCACAGGGCACTCTCTTGCTTTGTGCGGCCCTTCGCAAAAGAAACACTTTATCCAGGGTTTTTCTCCATGTTTCTCGTCGCGATCTCCTTTACCATTGGATTTGGTAAACTTAACTGGGTCTTCATTGTTATAGATATGGTCTCCACCATTTTCCCCATTGTCATTCCTCTCATAGGTCGACTTTGGTTTCTCTTGCCTTCTCATCTCGACAAGAGATTCGGCCACGGCAATTGCGGAGCTTAGATCTTGGACACTACGTCGTTCCAATTCCAACTTCGCCCACATTTGTAGACCATCAGTGAAGGCAAACAAGGCTTCGTCGTCTGAGTAGTTAGGGATCTCAAGGAGAGTAGCGATAAACTCCTTGATACTCCCTCTTTGTGAGAGTCGCCGCAACTTGGCCCTTGCTTCTCGAATAGCGTTTTTAGGATAGAACTGTCTCTTGAGTTCCTCCTTGAATTCACCCCAGGTATTGATAGAACACGTACCTTTTTCAATGTCGCTACTCATTCGCCTCCACCACAGCATTGCGGTGTCTTCCAGGTATGTCGTGGCAGTATCAATCTTCCTCGCCTCTTCTACTAGGCCGAGTGCTTTGAAGTACTGGTCCAGACTCCATAAGAAGTTGTCGATCTCCTTCGTATTCCTCTCGCCTAAATACGCTTTAGGCCTTGGAATGTCTATCCTTATCGGATTAGGGACTCCTACAGGTGCGCGTCCGCACTCTTGCGCAACCGCCTTCTTGAGTAACGCCACATCCTCTTCGGTATCTTGTAACTTAGAAGTCATTACCTCGAGTTTCTCTGTCAAGGTCCTGATTTCACCAAGGAGGGTCTTCTCCACGATCTGAGCTTTCTCTTGACATTTGGACAAGCCTTCGTTCAGGGCACCTTGCATTCCTCCTCGGAGCTCGTCTCTCTCCTTCTCAAGCTCGGCAATGCGTTCATCTAGGTCCCCGTCATTATCTTGTCCGTACGCCACGGTGAGTTCTACCTTCTCCAACCTGGCGATGATGTCAACGATAACGTCTCTTGATCTTTCTCTTTCTTTGGTAGCTTTGGTTCCTCCCGCCTGAACTTTGCGAGAGTTCCTACCATCTTCTCCGGTCCCGTGGGGAAGATTCTCTACTTCGTCCACGACCTTTGAAGTTTCTTCCGATCTCCTCGTCATTTCAGCTCTGATACCAATTGTCACGGGCTCAGTCTTTTCACTGACGATCCGTGCGGCACTAGTTACGATCTTCGCAAGAACGAGTAACTAGTCAGCCTTTCTCGACGCAACACTCGGCGTTTAATAGAATTGACACAAGAATTCTAGAGAGAGAGTAACTCTTACAAAAAAATAGTAGTATATTACTCGAATACTTGGTGATTTACAATGTAATACCTCACAGGTATTTATATGACTAATTCTAGCTGTTACATTGATTGTGCACTAATTTAGGGATTCCTTATAATTATCAATCAAGGACATTCCTAATTAAGGACATTCCTTTTATATATCAATTAGTGATCCACTAATCAAGGAATTCCTTTTAACTCTCCATTATGTGCGCTAATCAAGGACCTTCCTTCCAGCTTCCTTCCAATCTAGAATCTTCCTTGGGTTGGGCTTAAAAGGGCTCAAGCCTCCTCCTCTTCTTGGGCCAAGAGGATTGGGCCGTGACATTCTCCTTAAGCCTCCTCTTCCTGGGCCAAGAAGATTGGGCTGTGACACTTTATATAGACCTTTATACAGATCAAATGAAAAAAAGGAGAATATTTTGATTTTGATTTTTTTGTTAAAGTTTGAGGAATGGAGACAGAATTCTCTTTTTGAAGAAAAATTTTATTTTAACTAATTATTAAAAATTAAAAAATAAATAAATAAATAAAATCTAGTCTAATAATTTTTGTAAAAGATCAAAATTCTCTCTAAAAATCTTAAAAAAGGACTAATTAAAGTTATTCTATTTTTAAAAAAATAATAAAAAATTAAAAATTAAAATTTTTATTCCTTTTGAAACATTTGGAGATTTGGGATTCTAATTTTCATTCCCTTTCAAATATTTGGGGATTTGAAGTTCTAATTTTGGTTTTCACTTTTAGAGAGCGCCACTTCGAAAACATTTGAAATTTGCAGACATGGCTGCTTCTCTGGCAACATGCCTTCTTATTCATCACCCTCCCAAATCAAAGGCCATATCATCTCCTTCGTCGTCTTCACTACTCCTGGTCTATCTCTTTCTTCTTCTAGGAAGAATCAATCATATAGGACGTGGGGGTGCGAGAGAAATTAGGTATGACTGTCAAAGTAAACTCAGTGAGTGTTACTCGCTTCGGGAAGAAGAGGACAGCCGATGCAATTGTCGGACAGGACTCTCATCTGCAGCATTCCCCCGCCAAGAAGAGATCCCCTCTCGATGGGATTTCCAATTTAATTAGTACGCATACGGCTGTACGTGAAATTGAAGCAGCAGCCTCCAAGTTTGATGATTCTGAGATGTGCGATGGTTATGTAACTGAAATCTACGATTATCTTCATAACATGGAGAAAGAGGCAAAGAGAAGGCCGCTGCAAGACTATATCGACAAGGTGCAGAAAGATGTGACTGCAAACATGAGAGGGGTTTTGGTGGATTGGTTGGTGGAGGTTGCAGAAGAATACAAGCTTCAATCCGATACACTTTTTCTCTCAATCACTTACATTGACAGATTCTTGTCTCTTAATCCTCTCAATAAGCAGAGGCTGCAGTTGCTTGGCGTTTCTTCAATGTCGATTGCATCAAAGTTTCAAGAGATTAATCCTCCAACACTTGATGACTTCTGCTACATCACAGATAACACTTACAAAAAGGAAGAGCTGGTGAAGATGGAAGCCGACATACTTAAATCTCTTAAATTCGAAGTCAGCAGTCCAACCATTAATACCTTCTTGAGAAGATTCTCCAGGATTTCTGAACAGGATCGCAAATATCCTGATTTGGAGTTTGAGTTATTGGGATGCTACTTGGCAGAGTTGAGTTTGCTGGACTATGGCTGTGTCAAGTTCTTGCCATCCATGATTGCTTCTTCTGTTGTGTTCCTTTCCAGGTTTATGTTCCACCCTGATAAACATCCATGGAATGCAAACCTTGAACGGTTTTCGGGATACAAACCTGCTGATTTAAAGGATTGTATTCTTATTATACAAGACTTACAGTTGGGTAAAAGAGGAGGCTCCTTAGTAGCAGTCAGAGACAAATACAACCAGCATAAGTTCAAATGTGTTGGCTTGATGAAGGGCCCTTTACAAATACCCAATTTATACTTTGAAGGCTTGAACCCCAAATTAGATATATCTATCTATCTGGTATCAAGCTCAGCTGAATGACCCATTATCAGACAGGCCCTTTCAAGGAAAATTGTAGGTGTTAAGTGGTGTTTTGTTCAAAATATCCTTTTTTTTTTTAATGTCTTAGTTTGTTCATATTTATAGTTTAATAGTTGAGCTTCTAAAAATTACATTCAAATGCAATATGATTAGATTTTGGTATAAGTGATTTGTTTTTCGTGTTTTATTTAAGTTGTTGACGAGATCACGTTTGATTTTAGGTATTTGATTAGGTTTACACTAGGATGAATATTTTATGATAGTAGGTTAGAAAGTACATAAACAATTTGCAATTGGAGAAGAAATTGAATGAACACTTGAGAATAGTTTCAATATATATATATCCATTTTAATCAATCTTTGTGCAATGACTAATTAATTCAATATTAAAAATAATAACATTTAGACAATTTTATTGTTCTTGCTCTTGTTATTTATTTTGAGTGAAATAATGTGTTATGACTTGTTTCGTAAGGTGTGTTTATGGGTTCTTAATCTCAAGAATAAGTTCTTGATCTCTAGGACCGAGTGGAAATTCTATAATTAAAGGGCAGCGGAAGGTTTTTGATAGAGAATTTGGGATGAGGGATAGAAGAACCAAGGGTGCGAAGAGAAATATTATTGATCTATACCAAACAGTCCATAATAAATAATAATAGACAAATGGGGGTGAAGTTCATATCTTTATTATTTCATTCATAGGTCCTTAGGGAAGAAAAAGATCAGTCTTATATATGTGATGTCTTGCCCAGAATATTCGGTTACAACAACTACTAGAAAATAACAGAATTCGGTTTGTAAAATAGAAAAAGAAAACAAAACAAAATATTAAAACAACAAAATAGAAAACTGGCCCATGTGCACAATAGGACCGAGAACGGGTGCCGAGAAAGGTTGCTGAAATTTATTCTAGGACCGAGGCTTAATTTGTGGACCCTAGCAGTTACAAAAATGTATCAAATGATTTTGTAACTTAAACCTATTATGTAATATTTTAAAATTAAGTGTTGACAATTTAGTTTTTTTTTATTTGTTAATTATTTTGTGTGTGAACTGGTGCAACATAAATATAAAAATCTTTGTACAACTAATTAATGTAAAACCATTTCTAACCCATAAACTCATTCTTAAACCTAAAATGTAGTAAACATCACATTAATCATCAATTAATAATTCATTTTCTAACTAAAAATTCATTCTCAAACCTAAATAATATTCTTAAAATATTTCTTTCTTACACTAACTTTTTAACCTTATTAATATTATTTATATATTTTAACTTTAGATATTTAACCCCATCTTTTTCTTTAATATAATAAAATTAAGATAAAAATTAATTATATATCAATAATTAATAAACAATAAAATAATTCTAATACTTTTAAATAAACAAATATATTATATTAAAATAAACATGTTTAATATTATAAAATAATTTATAAAATTAAAGTTATAAAATATAAGTTAAAAATATAAAATAAATTATAAAATATAAAATAAATTAGATTAAATTTCAGATTTAGTTATATATTTAAAAAATAATTTAACTTTTTATCTTTTTTTAATCTTAAAGGTAAAAAAAATATAAATTGAAGTATTAATTTAAATGTAAAAAAATTAAAAGTTATTAAATATATATATATATATATATATATATATATATATATAACTTAAGGGCTATTATTTTAAAATGGCCAAAACGCAGGATGTACCGTCCAACATGCGTGTTTGGCTGGAGGACAAAAACCCATTTTGAGTTTTTTTTCAGTATGGTTGGAGAAAAAAGAGCACGCAAAACCCATTATGCGTACTCGTTGGAGATGGTCTAACATGAACTAATAAGTGTTTTAATTTTGTTATTTTTATTTTTATTATTTATTTATGTAAGCACTAAAAATCTATATCCCAATTTATAATATTAAAATAATTATTTTAAATTATTTTTAAATAAATAAGATTAAAATAATTAACCTCATGACCAAAAACCTAGTTAAAACAATTAATTACGATTAATTATTGTGCTAAGTAATCAAATTAATTAAGAAGTATGGCCAAAATAAAAAATAAAATTATTTGGGATAAATGTTATATCTATAATGTCTCAAAATAATTTTAGAAAAATTAAAGGACAAAAATAAATCATTTTGATGGATTATTTTATCCATTTCATCTCAAAGAATTATTCATTTAAATCTTAGAAATATACAAAAATAAAATAAATTGGAAAAATATTTTTCATATTTATTTTCATATTTTATGTATTTGGCAATATCAAAATTAAATCCAAAAAGATGAAAGAAAAATAAATTTCAAATAAGCCTTAAGGTTTTAAATAAAAACAAATATTTGTAATCGGGTGTAGTCGAAAACAGATAAAATGGCAGCACATGGAATTGCATCCATCGGATGAACGCCCGGTCTTCATCCAACGCGCTAGAGCACTCGGCGTAGAACGTTGTAGTGGAAGGATACGCGCGCTGAGGAGCACCAAATCAACTAACAGGACGTCAACCCCGTTAGCTGAAACCACCTAGACGCCAATGATGTCAAGACAAAATGCTAGGACGCCATCAAAACGATGTTGTTTGAACCTCCGATCACCTTCTTCATCGCAACGCCCTCTAGATAAGCATGAAGAACCCGTGATGATTTTGACTATTTGGAACTTAGCCATTAGTCCACCAATGAGCTGATTCAAAGCCTAGAATGATCATTCTCCCTACAACCGTAGACCTTGTCACGGCCTATTCCGGCGACTACAACCCAAGAACAATCAAAATCTATTAATTACTTTTGACTAATTCATCCCACTTGGCTTCCCCAACCGATTTAGGATGAGTAAATAATACCCCCTCAAGTCATTCTGAAGCTAATGAACAAACACACAACCCTTAAATCGAAGAAAATCAAAATATGCCATTAAAGATTCAAAGCTTCAGTTTTTTCGAATTTTCTATTTAAGGCCTTAAAACATGGATCCTAACATCTACAAAGCTTCCATAAGGAACAAGGAGTATTCTCTAATCCATTGTAAAGTTCCAATCAACCTCTAATTCATATTTATAGTTTGAATTTGAAATTTTTATATATCAAATTGCATAAACTTGTATGTTTGTTGTTTATGGAGTTTTATGGTTGAGAATTCATCCTTAGATGATTTATAAACTATCTAGATAGGATAGAACCGATCAATCTATCTAAATGAAAAAAACAAATTTGAATTTCAAAAATCAAAAACATAGGTTTATTGTTCTTGGGTTAATTCGATCGAATCATAGCCCAAAAGCTTTTCGGCATGATTGTAATGATGTTGGTCAACTATTTGGATCATGTTTGGTCCATCTCGATCATATTTGATCAAAATCAAAATTTTCAAAATAAAATGAAAATTTTGAGTTATTGAATTGGTCAAAAACAAATAGCTAGTGTTCTTGTTTAAGTAGCAATCAAGTATATGTGATATATTTTTCCCAAAAAAAAGTATATGTGATATAAGGAAATTATTGGATAGCTCATTCACTTCAAAACAACCTTAAAATCAGAAATCCAATTTTTAATCAAAAATCTGATATTTGATCATAAACTGTTTTAAACAAAATGATCATCATCCAGGTCGATCCACACCTTGAAATGATGATCAACATGTTCTTGGGAGCTTTGTGAAGCTACCCAAGCTCTTGGATCAAAGAATCAGAGCTAAAAAAATGAATTTTAAAAATTTAATTCTTGTGTTCTTGAGAACCAAGGCTCTTAGCTTAGGACCGAGAGATCCAACCGAGAATCCTTAGTTCAGACTAAGACTCAAGGACCGGGAAAAATAAGCTAGAATTGAGACCTAGGACTAGTGTTTTGGAGTTAGGACCGAGACCTAGGACCAGTATTCTTGAGCTAGGACCGTGAAATTTGATCGAGGATTCTCACCTAGAACCGATAAAATTTGGACCTATGACCGAGAGATCTGACCAAGGAGCGAAAGATCTGACCTAGGATCGAGATTCCCATGACTCACGACTGAGAAATCCAAACCTTGGACCGAGATTCCCAAGACTTAGAATTGAGAGGCCTAAGTCCAGGACCGAGACTCCTAGGACCTAACAAAGAATCCGCTACCGGATCACAAAATTAATATTCTCACCACTAACGAAGCATCTCTTGACTATAATGTGTTACTAAACCCGATCCATAACACTAACTAGAGATAAACGTGATCGATCCCTGGCCTAAAGAGAAGTCCAATGCCTGCTCCGGTAAGACTACTTAACAGTGGAAGTAAAAAACGACTTCCCACATCTACGCCCCAATTGATATCACAACGACGCATGATGGAACGGATTTCCAACCTAGTTTCATAAAAACCACACCGGCCAATGTGTCAACCACCTCCCAGATTCCTATAGGAACCAGAAGATGAGCCCAAAACTCTTAACCTAAGAGACAGCCTCATCAATCAACTAAAAGGGACAAATGCTAACATTTCCATTTAGGAAATCCTGATATACTCTATCAAGCACAAGAAAGCAGTCCTCAATGAGTTAAGTAAGGTTAACATTTCTGCCAACACCACCTCTGAAGAACTAGTAAGGATCAACACGCCATGATTGGCTTCGAAGATAAGGATCTTCCATCAGCCAAAACAAATCATGACAAAGCCCTCTACATTTCTATGCAAATGGAGAGAAAGACTGTTCCAATGGTCTTGATAGACAATGGATCTAATCTCAACATATGTCCTTGGAGGACTCTTGAAAATATAGGTGTATCTCGAGACAAGATCATACCATCCGACCAGTGTGTTTGAGGTTTCGACAGCTCTCGCCGTGACATAATGGGTATCTTCAAGTGCATCGTCCGAGTGGCTGACATCTCTTTCTTATTTGACTTTTGTTTCATCAACATGTAGCCTTACTATAACTTGTTCTTAGAAAGACCATGACTTCATCAAATCAAGGCTTTAGCCTATACCCTACATCAAAAGCTCAGGTCATCGCCGACGCCCAAGTCATCATAATCAGCGGCGTAACTGACACCGCATCAGTCATAGAGTCTACCCACATCGACACCCTTGAGGTTGAACTAAGTGGGTTCGAGATATGTCCAGTCCTCTTATAAGGTAAAGACTCATCCAAACACCCTAACTTTAGTATGTTTAGTCTCTTCTAAATAAAAACGATGCATCAAATGGAATATTTCCCTAGCATGGGATTAGGCCCAAACACCAAAGGCATGACATCATTCCCATGACCATGGTGTAACATGGATCGACACGGTCTAGAATACATCCCTATAGGATTCAAAGAAATCCGCAAGAAAAGGATATTCAAACGACACATAGTTGTTACACCAATCTTGAATAGACAATTCATTCGCGAAGTATAAAGTACCATGTGCTTTGACTTCCCCAAACCCTTTACAAAAACCTAGATTTATAGAGACATTTTTCAAGTCTCAAAATATTTTCAGATTGTCCTTATAATCATTGTTGGGAAAGATATAGTAAGTTTGGAAGATTTCGGATATTCCCTTCATCTGAGGGATCTACTCCATAAGGTGGCTGGTACGATTGCAGACAATCATGTCTCAAGGTTGTTACTAGTAGAGGTAACGAGTGAGGGAAAGAGAATAACATGATAAGTCTTTTACTTCAAAAGGATATAAGCCAAATGATATTTGTAATTATTACAAAAAGAAATAACATTGCAGAACAAATATCCTTTGAAAAAAATATGTAGGAATATGGTTCTGTAGTTGTTATAAAAGATAATACATTATTTGATTATGATATAACTGTAGTAGTAAATGGACACACTCATCAATTTGATGCATGAGTTCTTTATTCTAGAGTTCATATAATATTTGTCCTCGAAAAGAGTGGTTTAGTTTTATAAATAGGTAGATGGTGTATGTATTTATATGACCAATAGTTCTGTTTGCAAGGCAGTTAGAATTGGCTCAATCACAATTAGGACACATGATGATAAATTTTGTACACTGAATGAGGTGAGACATGTTCTACTTATTACTAAGAATTTGATAATTCTAACTATACTATATTGTAAGGAACTTTGGTTCATCGGTGAAAATAGAGTTTTGAATGTCTATAAAGATTCTAATGTTATTCAGAAAGGTGTCAAGAATGACAATATGTATTTCTTTTAGGGTTTTAGGGTTTTAAGTTCTGTTTTAATTGCATCTTTAGAGATTCACAAAGATGACATGACTAAAATATGACATACGGGGCTTGGTCATATGAGTGAAAGGGGATACAAATTCTAGCAAAGAATGATCTTCTTAGAAGTCACAAGATCACGAGTCTTGACTTCTATGAGCATTTTATTTTTGAGAAATTACATCGCAATAAGTTTCTGAAAGATGTTCATAGGACAAAAGACACATTTGATTATATCAATTCGGATTTTTGAGGTCCGGCTAGCGTTGAATCTCTTGGAGGTCAAAGATATTTTTAACAATAATTGATGATTTTTCAAGGATGAATTGGTTGTTTATTATGAAAAATAAAGAAGAAGGTTTCAAATACTTCAAGGAGTAGAAAAAAATGGTGGAAAATGAAATTGGGAAAAAGATCAAGAGGTTACGAACTGACAACGGTCTGAAGTTTTGTTCGTCTGAGTTTGATCAGTCTTAGAAGGATGCATGGACTGCTCGGCACCACACAATAAGGCATATTTAATACTAGAATGGTATAGATGAAAGAATGAATCAAGACATTACTATAGAGAGTGAGGTGCATGCTCTCTAACGCAAAACTTGATAAGATTTTTTGGATAACGACGATGACTACATCATGTTATTTGATCAATCGTGGACCTCACACTAGAATTAACTGCAAAACACCTTACGAGGTGTAATCTAAAAGTCTACTAATTATTTATGTTTGAAATTTTTTATTTCACAGTTTACTATCATTCTAGTGAAGGTAAACTAAAGTCAAGAGCGAAGAAAATAGTATATGACTCGAGTTCCTTATACTAGCACAGTATGGAGTTGGATATATGATACGGTCTACATAAGACAAGATCTAACACAAACAGTTAATGTTGTGAGCATATTTATGGTACAACTAGGAAAGGGACATTGGCAAGTTGTGAAGAAGATATTCAGGTATCTATGGAGATTATTTGATATTAGTCTCATACAAGGAGGTGATACATAATGTCTAGTTACTAGTTACTCAATTTTTGATTATACTATAGATGTTGGTAGCAATAGATCTATGACTAGTTATGTATTCTCTCTTGGGGTCTTGGGGTTCGGTTGTTAGTTGGAAGGCGACTTTGTAATTTACTGTGACTTTGTCTACATAAGAATCATAATATATTACATTGACAGAAGTTACTAAAAAGGGAATATGGCTGAAAGAACTAATTAGTGATATGGGCCTACATCAGAATCAGACAATTGTCTTTTGTGATAGTCTAAGTGATATATGTTTAGTCAATGATCAAGTTTATCAAGAAAGGACTAAGCGTGTTGATGTGACGTATCATTTTCTAAGGAGATTATCTTGTTGATATGTTCACCAAGTCAGTTTCTCAAAGAAAGTTCCAACATTATTTGGACTTGTTTAACATCATAAACGATTAAAATGCCCTAGAGAAAACTCTAGAAGAGAGAGAAGATATAATATTTGGGCATTGACTAATTCATCTTGGACATCAGATATTGATTAATGTATTTGATTCATCTGACATTGATTAATGCATCAAAATCATCTAGACTAATTTATTTGCGATATTTGAGAGAATTCAAGTCAATGTGGAGATTTGTTGAATATATACTTAAATATTTGAGTTTTTTTTAATGGGTCAGCCCAATTCTTTATTTGTTAGGTTATGTATCTGATAGAATTTCAATGGATCGAGTGTTATATAAACTCGTGTCATAATTTTAATTTATTATGTTAATATTTTTGTTCTAATCTTTTTAATAATAATATTTTTTTAGGTGGACGTAGTCAAATTTTATCTCGGTAAACAACGTTCAAATTCGTATTTTATATTGTTTACTCTATTATCTCAAATTCACGTTATAACAATGAAACGTAACATTTCACTCTTCATTCATTTGAAGTTCAATTAGACTAGATTTTGTACCAAAAAGTTGCACACTAATAATTTTTTAACATTAGTCAGTCATAAAATATAAACGACTACTTAGTCATTCCTTAAATTATTTTTTTATAATGTTTAGTATTTATTTGTAATGTAATTTATTGATAAATATATTGCACAATAACCAATACTAATTGCAACTGCTGTATGTTCAACCTATTATTCAATTAATTCTCTTAATTACAAAAATATTAGTTACAACGCATATTATAATCTATAAATAAATAATAAAAAAAAAATCTGAAATTCACATCTTATTTTTATTGTAAAATTTTCGTTCTATTTATCATTTTCAATAATTCCAATAAAAAATATTTAAAAAAAAATCGACAAAATATATATGCTAATAAAACAAGTGACATTGAAGAAAACAAGTCAAAATAAAAATTGTGGATAAACAATAATTCACAAAATTGCAAACCCATCTAAAAAGAATTTTTCAATTGATGGTGTGACAAGGTGATAAATTTTCATTTAGAAATTAATCTACGCTTATTTTTGTTTTGTTTTTGATGATTTATTTATTTTGTATGTTGTCCGTTTACTTTATTGTTTTCTTGATTTGGATTAGTTTGTTATATTGTTTTTAATGTAATGTGAGATTTATTTTTATTGTATCTTTAACATTTTTTTATTTGACTAAATGTTGTCATTTTAGAAAGAAAAAAAAAAGTAGAATGATTCTCCTAGGGAGAGGTGATATCATGATCACGAGATAATGACTTAAGCAATTAATAGCTGATCTTTTAATATATATACATAAATTTAATTTTTATTTTTATTGTTTTTGTCAAATTTATTTATCTTCTAGTACCTGTCCAGGTTCATTTTTTTTGTTCTCTTTTCGAGGAGTTGACTAGATATCATCTATATTACACCTCCGCATATAAAAAAATAAATAAAGTTATAATCACCTCTGCACGAGAAGAGAGAACAAAAGAGGTGTAATATTTAATTTAGTAATTTTTTTTTAACTGTTAACGTCGAAATAAAAAATTAAATTGAACGAGTTTTCAACACTATTAAAATGTCTTAATACAGGAACTTTTCAAAAAAAAAAAAAAAAAAGACTGAAGATACAAAAATCATAAAAACAAATAAATCATTTTATAAAAAACAAAAAAGTTAAAAAATAATTAAGAAAAGTTTCCAAATCTTATTTCTCTCCCCATAATACCTTTGCAAATCAGGATGGCTAAAATGTAAGAAATTAACAAAAATTCAATGACTAAGAGTTGGTTAATTTTCAAATTGAATTAGAGAGTTTTATTTTTGCTAAGAAAGGCAAAGTCATTATGAAGTTAAAATATAGTTGGGGGAGAAAATATAGCTTCGATCACAAAGAAAACGTTTAAGACGCAATAACGAGTATGATGACAATTATAATACATTGTGTGGTTTTCGGTCTGAATTGTTTCGTTAGTAGAGGGTTTTTTCCAATTTGATTGGGGATGAGGTGGGACGTTATTTGTATCACATCTCGATCTCATTTTGATTCTGCCCCGAATACTAATAAACACAATTAAATATGTAATATCATAAATATAATTAATTGCTATTCATATTTTATAAGTGTTTTAAATTTATTTATTTATAATAATATAAATTTTCAATATATTATAATATTAAAAAATTCATTCATAAAATTTTATAATATGGTATTATGGTGTCTCGCGGGACTATTTGAAACCGAAAATGACAGGAATAGTAATAAAAAGATTTCCGAAGTAGAATAAGATAAGAATGATAAACATCATTCCAATCCTCCATACTAATTAATAACAAAGTATCATTGGAAGTTGTGTAAAGCCTAACCCTGAGAATGACTAAAGGATATAGGTTGCCTAGCTCATGTTAGATAAGTGTTGCTTTGCATAATTAATAAACTTAATACAAAATAAAGAGAATAGGTGTTTTTTTTATTGATTGTTGTTTTAAAATTGAAACCTCAACTTGATTGTCAATGTTTATGCTCTGTTTACATGAGTTACATAGGAGTTTCTATTTCAGCGTGAATAATCACAATTTTAATTGCAGACGACGGTTTCGTCACTAGGGTCACTTGGGAAACATGAAGCATGTTTCAATTGTTTCAGTTGAGCTTTGTAATTGATTTCAAATATGTCTTTGATTTGATTTCAAATATGTCTTTGATTGAGTTAAACTTTTTTCGTGGTGAATGATGTTTTCTAGTTGAACATTATGAGGAAATCCGTTTCTTAAAAATAATTTTTTGTTACTGATTTTTTTTTGTCAGATATGCAAATTAAATTTACAATTCTGAATTTTTATAGTCAGAGTGTCCGAATATGTTTTTTGCGCAACTCAAGAAGTCGATGTTTTCATAGAATGTAAGGGATCATGGCGAGTCAAATAAGACAGCTTAGCAAAAGAATAGCGCAAGAACGCATGTGATGCCCTCATGCCCATTCTTCAAATCTACCGCAAAGACAACAAGTTCATGTGAGATAATTTTGTTGTAAGTTGGAAAGCTCTAGATAGAATTTGTGATAGATCAAGAATTTTAAACTCAATACCTTAATCAAATGTGTGCTTCTACAATTGGTAGAGATGAATTGATATGTTGATTTCATGAGTCTGAATTTGATTCACTCCAAAAACATTGCATCATCAATTTGAGGTAATGCAATTAAGATTTCATGATTTATTTTGATAGAAATTGTTGAAAAGGGGAAACACTTCTGATGATTCCATCCATAAAGATGGGAAAATTGTGGTTATCTAGGAAAGAGATATCTATGTATAAGTAGATTGTAATTTTTGATTCATTTCTTATTATATAACAAAAGTACATAGAAAATCTTATTTTTAATGAAAATCATATATTTTCATTTTGGAGTGAGTGGTTTTCGTTTTAAAGATAAGGAAGCATGAAAGACATGTTGAGAAACGATCTAATCTAAACACGCAATAAAAGAAGATATAAAGATAACGTGGTAAAGAATAATAAAGAACACAAGATATAACGAGGTTCGGCCAACAATGCCTACATCCTCGGGGAGTCGTCCATTCTATTGATATTCCATGGAATAATGGTCCAAGTAACCCTAGGTTACAATGTCTCTATTTATAGGAGTACATCAAAAGCCAAAAGACTAAACTACTACTCCTAAGCCCAATAAAGGCTTAAAGCCCAATTACAATATATAAACTCTAATTAAATATGAGCCCAAAACCCAACAATCTCCACCTTGGGCGAATACCGCGCTTATTGAGATGTGATGAATAAATTACAAATCTCCACCTTGACGAATTTCACGTCCCTTAGGAAACACACGAGCCGTATCCATCAATCTTCACCTCAATTCCACTCAAGAGCCCTTAGAAGAATAACAATCTCCACCATTAGATATATCGCGCCATCAAAAAGTTATGAGCCACACATCAATCTTCACTATTTGAGCCATTCACGAGATAAATCATTATACCTCCACTTCCGTTTAAATGCCCTTAGAAGATAAAATCATAGAGTTTATAACAAGTAAATTTGGCAACTACGCTACTTCAGCGACTAGAGACATTCAACAACTCTTCCCAATCTTTGTTCATATCCGTTGACATATGCGGAAACTAGAATTAACAATTCTTTATTATGTCAAAATAATCTTTACCTTTGTTTGCCACAAACTGAGTGTCTTATTTTTAAAGTCCAATAATCGACTGAAACCAAAATACCGAATAGACCCAAGACGAACTTTCATCGTCTACTTTTTCAGAATCAGATATCTATCGAAACTGAGGACATCCAAAACGAATTGTCATCGTCTACTCCTCAAAATAAGATATTGATCAAAAACGAGAAGACCCAAGACGAACATTTATCGTCTACTTCATAACAAATAAATTAGGCTATCACGACATCTCTTTTCTTTAGCTCAAGATCTGTCAGAGTATTTGTCACTCATCTTGCCTTAAACGTTGCATACTCAATCAACTTGAACCTCATACTTCTCCTTGACCAAATTAGCTTACAATCTGCTAGTTTCTTGAATCCAAAAACGCCTAGCAATCCAAGAATATTATTTCAATATTCAATATCTCTCTCTTCAATTGTCTTCACCAATGCTTCAAATGATCATCTATAGTTTCTCTGAAAGAAATCGAATATCCTTCCATTTGAATTGATCGAACCTCTCATCTAGCCCCTTTTTCATGACTAGGAATCCCTATTCAAGGTCTCAATCATCCCATTCATCTAATATATGATCCACAATGTATAGACAAATAAGATAGAACAAAAGAAGTAACAAAATCATCACCTTCGAATTAACTGAGTCTCCCATCTAGCCCCTTTTTCATGACTAGGAATCTCACTCAAGGTTTTTATTTATCTTCTCACATTAGAAGATAATGCAATGATTTCTTCTCGGTCGTTTGAGAGTTGCTTTCAAGATGTCTCCACCTCAACTTATAAGTGTCTTTCATTAGTCTTCCTCTTCCTGGTCTTTCATTGATAATATGTGTTAACTGAAATTGTTTCAATCCTTAATCACCCGCCAACTCAAAGTAATCTTGCAATTTGGCCTAAAGGATTGCCCTGTTAACATGTCGACAATGTTATCATCGGTAAACACCATATAAATAATAACTTTTCATACTCGATCATGTTTTTGTCAAGTGTAAAAGCATATAATCTCACCACAGTCTTCATCTTGATTAGCTCTTCCAATAAGATAAGGTCATAACCAAAAAGATACAAACTTTTTGATCCCAAATAAGTCAAATAAAAATTAAAATTAGGCAGACACTTTAAGCCCCAGAAAAACAAACTTCGAGACGTCCAAACCTTGATCCGACCGTTGAAAATGTAGAGGAATGAGTTACCAACCCTCTCAAAAAAAAATCTCAGCGCAATCGGACTCCGTTTGAATCTCTGATCGTCAGTTTGATGAACCCTGCGCGGCTGTAGGCGAAAATCTACTACTAGTTTTTCTCTCTACCCCTCTTTTAATTTGACTTCTTCAATAACCGGTTTTCAAATAAAAATCTCTCCAAACTTATTTCAGCCGAGAATTTCTTCAAGTCAAAGCCCTTGCCATAGTGAAATAATGTCACCCATGTATGCCAAGACAACAATCGGTTATAATAAACCTCCAACTAATTTTCAATAAGCATGAAGATGTATCGTTTGTTCTCCACATTCTTCCAGCAAAATCCTGCATAGAAAGAATCTAACAAACCATATATATGATTAGTGCATCCTCAACTCATACCTTAGAAATTATCATTCTTGGTAGAACCCTTGAGGCATCAACACCCACTTGACAACTTCGCACCAGCACTTACCGGGATTGTCAATCAAAACCTACTCACAAGGTTAGATGCAAATCCAAATCCGGCCTTTGTACACACATATCAAAACCACACTCTTGCAAACAAACATTAAAGCCACCCGCTTTAATCAGAAAACCCTTTACATGTTGCATCAATTGTCTTCTATAATCTGCAACATCGAATAAGTACTCCACCTTCTTTTTCAACTCCAATTTTCAATCTCCATATTGACGAATATCAAATCTCTTAGAAGATAAATCACATATCTCCATCTTTGAGAAATTCAAGTCAAACAAGCCTTAATACAAATCCAAGATCAAAGCATACAAAGCTTCGAGAGTTTTATTTTTACTTGTGAAAATTGGAATCAAATAGGTCTTAAACCTATTGTGAAATCAAACGAGATTTGAAGAAAAAGTCTAAGTTGTTGACACTTCAAAGATTCTTGGCTCCTCTCTATATATTATATTATATCATAATATAATATCTATTTATATGGAATATATATAGAGATATATATGGAATATATATGGAGATATATATGGAATATATATTGAGATATATATTTTTTTCCTTTTGTATATTTTAATAGACCATATGTCCCAAATTAAAATAAGTCAAAAGAATATACCTCATCTTCTTCATTCTGGTGTTGTTGCTTACACGACGACTTTTCGTCACCTGCACCCATTGGCGCCTTCGAGAAGAATAAAAGACCATTGTCTTCTTCTCTCTTCTTCTCAAACCTCGTCACCCAGAACGACCGTTGACATCTCCTTAGCAATTGAAGATTTCGACTCAAATCTTCACAGCGGCTAATTATTCTACAACCAATGTCGTTTCTCCAATAGCCATCTTCGACAAAAGCACAAATATCCAACAACTTCTTCAATGGTGGTTAGGGTTTCCGTAATATCTTCACAAATATATTAGGTTAAACATTCTCAAAACATGCTCTGATACCACTTGTTGAGAAACGATCTAATCTAAACACGCAATAAAAGAAGATATAAAGATAACGTGGTAAAGAATAATAAAGAACACAAGATATAACGAGGTTCGGCCAACAATGCCTACATCCTCGGGGAGTCGTCCATTCTATTGATATTCCATGGAATAATGGTCCAAGTAACCCTAGGTTACAATGTCTCTATTTATAGGAGTACATCAAAAGCCAAAAGACTAAACTACTACTTTTAAGCCCAATAAAGGCTTAAAGCCCAATTACAATATATAAACTCTAATTAAATATGAGCCCAAAACCCAACAAGACAACATTATCTTTTAATGCTGAAGGTCTAATCGAAGGATCTAAATCACGAACTTTGATTTCATAATTATCTAGTTGTGGAATAATTTTATCTATAAGTTTAATAAGAACACAAATATTATTATGTTTAGCCTTTTTAATATCCGATCCTCCCAAAAGTTTAGGTTGCATATATCATTCCATGATTTAAGATATTATTTATTTGAGTTCTCCCAATTCCATAAAAAAAAAAATTTAGATAGAGTAATTTTGGTGTGTATAGAATTGAAGTATAATCAACCTCTAAAAAAAAAAAATTTAATTTGAAGAAGATGAAGAGTCATACAAAAAATATCTCACTTTGAAGTATTCAGAAATTCGAATAATATACTGAATAAGAAAAATATAATTTTTTAGAGTAGAAAATTTTCTATAATTATTTTGAAGAGCAAACAAATAATTTTGGTGTCTTATCTTATCGTCATATTTATCTACAGTTTTTACACATAAAACGACGTTTTATTTTTATTACTAGTTTTATTTTTATTAATAATTTTTCGATAGATGATAAAAATGTTGAAAAGATTGTCAAAAAATACAAGTTTTATATCCAACTTTTTTTATTAATAAATCTAGAAACAAAATTTAGTAACTACAACATTTTCCGACAAATATTCTACAATGAGAAATTTGAGACGAAATCTCATATCGAACTATGGATAAATACCATCAAAGAAACAAATTTTTTTTAGACACTTGATCTAGGCCTCTTTTGGATTGAGATTGTTTTAAAATTTTAGAGTGAGAAAAAATTAATAATTATTAATAATTTTAAGGAAATAATGATTATTTTTGATAAAAATATTTAAAATATTAATATATATAAATAAAATAAAATAAAATAAAAAATATTTTAATATTTTAATTAATGAATGAGTGATTTAATTATTAAAAAGTAATTAATTAAAATTTTAATTTTGTTTAAATGATTTTAAAACCCAAATATAACTAGGCACCTAATTATTTCATGATGGTAGATCTCAAGTCTCCTGAAATGGCCTTTTTATATATTTTTAATTTTGTATATTTCTTATTTTATTACTTAATTTTTCACAATAATGGCCGGTTCTCTTTAAGTTTTATAAAAAATTAAAATTAAATTAATTTTTTAATTAATCATATTTCACTAATTAAATTACTAATTTTATTAACTAAAATATAAAAACACCTTCTAATTTAAATTATTATTTTATATTTTATTTATATATATTTATAACCTTTAAATCTTTTTACCAAAAATAATCATTATTTCCTCGACATTATCTCTCATCCTTCAATTTTTCTCTATCTTATTTTTAAAAAAAACACATAACCAACCTCTAGATTATTGATGTTCTTTATTCATAAACTTATTTACATAATTTTTTATGAGGTTAAGTTTAAAAAACATATCTTATTAAATTTACTATTATATATAATTAAGATATATTACATTACATAATATAAGAATATAAGAATGTAATCTCAAATAAATTAATATTTAAATAAAATACTTGAAAAATAAATATTTTATATAAATTAATAATTATATATATTTTTAAAAATTCAGATCTTAGTTAGAGATATGGGTGTATTCAAATAAAACTAATCTACTGTTACTTTAAATTGAAAAAATAAATAATTATAGGAAAAACAGCTGGATCGGATCTATGATATTTAATTATATTTATTATTAGAGTATCTTACTTATAATTAATTAAATTGTCTACACTAGTAAACAAAATTAAGAAATTAAATTACACTAAACGCGTCAATATAATTAATGGTGGGGTAACATGGAAATTTGCAATAATACCAAATTAAAACATTATGCCAAACCTTTCATATTACGTTCTCTTCTTTGCTTTGCTTCCCCCTATATATATCTTCACTTATGGGGGTGGCCTTACACTTACAGACTATACCTTCTCTCTCAAACGTTGCGTTCCTCATCAAATACAGACTCCTTCAATGGCCACCAAAGTCTATATTGTGTAAGTCAATTTTTTTTTAAATTCGAATGCCGAACTATGAGTTTTACGGATCAAATGTCACGAGTTTCATTTTCATTTAAACGTGAAAGTCATGAATCCAGGGATATGCTAGCTTCCTATCCTTGATTTATGTGAGATTATTTGGTTAGGTGGAAAATGGATTATTCAGATGCATGATAAAATATATTAATATTTTTTCAATGGAAAGAGAGGTTGAGATATCAAACAAACATTTATGAGGTCACGTGATATGGTGTTTTATTTAATTAATTTTTAGTAAAATATTTGATTAACTAAATTAGAGAATCTTGATCTGTAGTATATATATATTTATTTGAAAATGAGATTTGATATATATTATTATTATTAATATAAAATGCAGTTACTACTCAATGTACGGACACGTGGCACGACTTGCAGAGGAGATAAAGAAAGGAGCAGATTCGGTAGAAGGAGTTGAAGCAACATTATGGCAGGTGTCGGAAACATTGCCGGAGGAGGTATTAGGAAAGATGGGAGCACCGACAAAGAAAGACATTCCGATCATCACCGCCGCCGATCTCCCCGCCGCCGACGGATATATCTTCGGTTTCCCGACCAGATTCGGCATGATGGCTGCCCAGTTCAAGTCTTTCTTTGACTCGACTGGTGGTCTTTGGAGAACACAAGCCCTAGCTGGAAAACCGGCTGGTATTTTCTTGAGCACCGGTTCGCAGGGTGGCGGTCAAGAGACTACTGCGTATGATTTTTGTTTTTGTAATTTGGATTTGACAATTAATGAATAATTAATATTTGATGATGATGATCAGATTGACGGCGATTACTCAATTGACTCATCATGGGATGATATTTGTGCCGGTGGGGTGTACTTATGGACGTGGGATGTTTGAGATGGGGGAGGTTAGGGGTGGAAGTCCTTACGGTGCCGGAACCCTAGCCGGAGATGGTTCTAGGCAGCCGACGAAGCTGGAATTGGGTTTGGCTTTTCACCAGGGTAAATACTTTGCCGCTGTCGCAAAGAAACTCAAGGCCTAGGGTTCCTCCTGATTTCAAACTCTTAAAAACAATTAGTTTTAATCTTTTTTCTAATTAATCATCATATGTATTTCAGATATTTTGATCCTCGGTTGGTTGCATGCATTTTTATTATTCTCAAGTGCATTTTCTTTTGTTTATTGAAAGACAAATTTGAATTTGTTGGTGAATTAATGGAATTGTAGCTTTGATTTGATTTTGCTCAGAGTTTTTTATTTTTATTTTTTTATTTAATTTAATGTTTATATTAAGGGTGAAAACATGTTTTTATTAGAATTTACAAAGATGTATTCTAAAGTAACAAAAATGAAGCCTTTAGCTAAACTTGTATAATCTTAATATTTTAACTTTGAGATCTCATTAATAATTACTATTGTCTATCTTACTATTAATTTTTTTTTGCATTCAATTGAAAGAGAGTTTGTTATACTTAAGGGCTTCAGTTTAGTTGATATTTACTCAACTAAATTTACTAAATTATTAATTTAATTGGTTTTATTTATTGATGAATTTGTCAAAATAAATGAAGAAAGTATAAAATTATGTATAGCAACAGTTACATATTGTCACTAATATGTACAAATAAGAATATCAAGAATAAAATTTTGTAACAATGTCATAAATAATAAAGTGCGCAGATCAGTATAATTCATACAAAAAAAAAATATTAGAATCAATTTGGTCATATTTGTATTTATACAATTTCATTAATTATAAAATTGCACAAAATATTACTAAGTAATTTTGAAATTAAGTTTGTTTGTTACCAATTATAGTTATTAATATTTTTTTGGTAATTAGCAAATTCTCTCATCACGAATACACGAATAACACGATCGACACGAACGACACGATCAACACGATTGGCACAAACGACACGATCAACACGATTTGCACGGTATCAAGGTCGTGGTTCGCTTATTGTGTTAACGTTGTTAGTTGCTCAGTGTCGCTTGTCAAACGTGCGCACGATCGACACAATTGGCAAAATCGACACAATCGGCACGAACGACATGGTATCGACTCTAATTGCTAGGTCGGTCATTCATCTACAAAGCTTGGTTGGAAGGTTAGAGTTTCTGGTTTACCCTGTTTTATATAGCTAGAGTTTCTTGTGTACCATATTCTATAATTGCTATTCTTTGTTGTTTTGTTAATTTGTTCTGTTTTTCATTAAAATGGAAAGAAAGAAAAGCAATAAGTATAAGAAAGTCAAAGAATTTGTGATGGAAGGTTTAAGGGAGGTAGCTGAAAAGAAAATTGATAGGATTGCTGAAGAAATAATCCAGGAAAAACAGGAATGTAGCAAAGGTAAGGAACCAATTACTGTTAAAAATTCAAAAAAAAATGTTGCAAGAAAATAGGGGAAGAAAGAAGGAATTTGGAAAATTAGTTATAATGAAAGAGTCAACCTGTTTGGTCTTTAAACCAGATTACCAGACTCCTAATGCATGCTAAGAAGGGAGAAATCACAATTAGTAAAGAGAAAGTTCAACAAATAACAGTCCAATTCAATATTCATTATCTCTAGAACTGGAATTTAATGAAGAAAATAAAATATGAGGACATAGTTAAATGATTAGTTAATGCAATGAAGGAGTTGATAAAGGCTCCCAAAACCAAGACTTACACTATCAGGAGTAATTCAACATGTAAAGTCAACAAGGTATGGGAGAATAAAGTAGAAAAAAATATGAAGATCATGCCTACAAAGAAAAATCTATTTGGGGGATATCCAAACAAAGGTAGAGGTACTCAACTCTCCTTTTGAATTTAAACTGCCTTCTAAAGTCGAGGAGAAATATATTGAAGACTGGGAGTTTATGGTGGTTGGAAACTTCATTGAAAAAAATAGAGTATCATTCTCAACTACTAAAGATGCTCTAATTAAACAGTGGGGAGAAAAGAGACTTGAAAAAGTTTCTGTAAACATACATGACCTCTACTTCCTGCAGTTCAAAAATGGCTCAAATCTGAAAGAAATCTTGGAGAATGAGCATACTTACATAGGATCAAATTGCATGAAGCTAGAAAAATGGTCAGAAGAGATGAATCTACAGAGCAGACCAAAGGAAACTGTCTAGATTTGGTTCAAGCTCTAGAACATTATAGCCCACATGTACAATGATGAAGCGATTAGTCACTTTGCAGGTACAATTGAGAAAACATTATATATGGACCCAATAACTGAATGAGGAGAGCACTTGTCATTTTCTAGAATTAGCATTGAAGTGCATCCTAAGAGTATCCTGCCAATGAAAATGGCAGTTGTTGACATAAAAGGAAAACGCAATATCATGGAGATCTCTTATGAATAGAAACCAAAAAGGTGTATTTTCTATAACACTTTTATGTACAATAAATGTGATAAAGCTAAAAGAAGAAGAGTAGAAAAGTTAGAAAACAAAAAAGAAAAGGAAGGAAACTGGGAAGGCTAAACTCAATCAAACATTTGTAGAAGAAAGCAAGAAGAATTCTGAGAAAAAGGAAAGCATCGAAAGAAAGAAAGTAAAGGGAATTAAGGTGAAGAGGAAAAAAATCTGTAATACAAAGAATTATGCTTAGAATGGAAGATGAATCTCAAGTTGTTGTTGAGAAACTCAAGATGGAAACACCCAGAATTTCAAAGCTCAAACAGAGAATTCTAAAGTCGATAAAGAAGATTCCAAAACCGATGTGGAGTCTAAAGCTGAAGTTAAAGATAAAGAAGACAAGAATATATAAATTCAAGTTAAAGATAACAAAGGTAAAAGCCCTGAAATTCTAAGAAACAATTTTTTCTATCAAATCAGAACGGACTCGTACAAAGAGAGAATTCAAAATGAGAAACAACAATACTCATCATCCTTTTCAATATAATCTCCTTTTATCTTTAGAGGAAGAGGAAGAGGAAGGAGAAGAAAACCTCTCAATGAAGATAGATGGAATGCAAAAATCCCAGGCTGGGATGATTAGGTTTGAATGTAGTCTTTTCTGTTTATAATCTATGTTTTTTTGAATGTATGAATGCTACTAATCAGTTTTTTAGGGTCTTTTGATTGTCATCCTTAATCATAGCTAGGTTTTATCTAGATTTGATTTCTGACCCTCCCACTTTTGGGATATTAATGAAATAGTTTTAACCGTTCCCCCCCCCCCCCCAAAAAAAATATGTTTTGGCATTCTCTTAGTCTTAACCAATTGATTTTGTTTTTTAAAGTACATACAATTCGACACAGATGAAAGTTGTTAGGTCTAACGATAAAAATAAGATTGTTCAAAGTTCCACGAAATACATTATAACAACGGTATTAACTATATGAGAAACAACAATTTAACATCGCAAATTTTCGGGTATTGGATAAGTTGAACCGTACCCGACCCGAGTAGGACCCGAACTCGCACCAAAAACCGGGTAGTTAAGTGCCCAATTTTTTTTACCCTTAAACGACTTATACTTGTACCTGAAGAACCGATTTTTTATATGGATCTGTTTATTAAAATATATATTTTTTAATTGAATTTATACACGGTTTTGTAATTGGCACGTATTTTGTTAAACCTCATAAGAACCATATTATGACTTGGCGAATATCAAACAATGCCTGAAGCCCAGCATGAACTAAAATGATCGATCTCAATAGCTTGGCAATAGGACTTGTTTCAGCTATTCACAAGGATAACTCAAGGTTGGAGGCAGGGCTAGATAAACAAGGAGAAAGCTCCCTCACAGCTCCTTCTCCGCATGAAGCAACTCTCTGGGTCCCGGAAGGAGTATTCTTTCTCTATTATTGGTTCGCTCCTTTTTTTAATATCTAAGTTAAATCCATTATATAGCTGGATTCCCGTTAGTAAGTTTGATTATCATTGATCCTTCTCTCTAGCTAGTGACATTTCAGAGAACCGATCTTGAACATAATACTATGTGTATGCGACCCTATTAGAGGCAGAGCTAGACGGACAAGACATGCTGAATTAATTGTAAAAAACCAACCAAAATATTGAAATATGGGGATTCTTGATGTTGTCTCTATAACATTTTAGTTGGTTGGAACGAGTACTTGAATAGTCTATTTTCCAATCAAAACATTAGTTTTTAGACTTTTCCGACAAGGGCTACTTTGACCAAAACAACCTACTCGTAGAGTTATCCTTTCCCAACCTGCCTATAAGATTGCTCGACCGATTCGAGTATATCTTTTTTTAAATATTTTTTTGGGTAAGGTTCTCTATTGATTGAATCACTTGTACCTATGAGTATGGTATATGGAAAGAGCTAACTTCATATTCTTCACTATTTTATCAAAAATAGAATAAAATGATCTTGTTTTGTTTCTCAGTTGAAAATCGAACTTGGATGGAATTGAACAAGATTTGGCAAACGAATAAAAAAGGTCAAAAACTTTTATTGTATAAAATATAGAGGAGTGATAAGGGGAAGTTGTCAGAGGAAATGACGTGATTGACTAGAAAAAGATAAATAGTAAAAAGAGAAGAAACATAAAATTTATTAAATTTTCAATCAATTTGTCAAATCATTCTCTCACCCAAATTCTATATCTCTATCATTTCTCATAAAATATAGAATTATTAAGTATTTTTTTTTACCTGTTTAAGTTAATTATGATTGGTTAAATAATCATTTATATTATTATTAATTTTTTAAATTAATGTTATAAGAATATTAAAAATATGGAGAGTTTTATATGTCTATAACATTAAAACTATATTAGTTTTAAAATGTAATAAAAAAAAATTATTACTAATGAACTATTAATTACATAGGACTATGAATAATATTTAGAAAAATAAATATACATTAAGAGAAATGATTAGGGAGGGAATTATTCGCTGAAAAATTAACAATTTTTTTCTCTCTTCAATCTCCTCACCCTTTATCCTTTTTAGCCGGTGTTGTGATACGTTATTCTCTCTCCTATCACTCCTCATATACTAAATATGATTTTTCTATCTCTCTCTTCAAATAAAAAAAATCTTCATCAGCTTACAAACATTAATCACCATTGACAACATCTCTCGATCTCTAGGCTGAAATTTATTTTTTTAATGTCTCTCTCGTCTATGACTTGTAGGAGTAGGATCTCAAACGAATTTATTTATCAGTTCTCGGGTACCAACCGTACCCGAAATTGAACTATTTCGATCTGAAATAGTCCTGAACCAAAATGCAAATAAATACCCGAACTGATTTGTCGGTACCCGAAATTGTTCAATTGGAACCGTCAATTATGTCTAAAAACAATATAAACATAAGTTAAAAGACTCACCAACAAAAAATATATATATATAAAAATTGGCCCAATTATCATATGAGGGCTCGAACTTGAGACCATTTTACTAAATGGGGCTCAAACTTTCAACTTTGTCGTATGGGGATCCTTCTTGTATATTTTTAGCCAAATGGGACTTTCACGCAAATGGACGATTAATTCAATGCTACCAATACAAGCATTATTTGTATCACACTCATGAAATGACACCTATATACAAAAGTGAAGTATCACCTCTCTCATTTATTGATTTTTTTCTCTTTGTACATGTGCCGTTTTCTTAATGGATAAACGCATTACATGTTCGGGTAGCATAGAACTAATCCAAACGGACTAACCTTCATTAAAATATTTGTGAGATGGCTTTAAATATTTGTAAATTAAAGTCCACATAATTATTTTTTTACCACATCATCATTTTTATTTATAATAATAATAAAGGGTAAATTTACAACCCATCTCTTCATCTTTCTCATGCACACACATTTACAACACCAGTTACACGAACGAATCCTCTCTCAGATAAACTTATATATTTAGTTTTTTTGTTAGAATCGGTGATAACAATAGAAGAGGGTTGAATATTGTTGTACTAATAATCACTTTCAATCGATTTTAATCTTATTAGATGAAAATATGTTTCTATTCTTCACAAATCGTTGCAAACTCTTGAACGATTTCAAGTGCGAAAATGCTTGCTAGATTTGAAGCGACAGATGCAAGACGGAAAGATGCAAAAAGTAAATAACACAAGATTTTATAGATTTTGGAAGATAAAATTCCTACATCACCCCTTCTTCTGTTTCTAGAAGGATTTCACTAGAAGGTTTTGATTTGTATAGCGACAACACAAACTCAGTTAGAACCCAAGATTAACAGTTTTCCGTTCTGAATTCCTAGCTATCACTCTGTTGAATAGACAACGTTCTGTTCAACATACAATACTAAAAATACACTCAGGTAGTACAGTAAATTATCTCTCAGCTTAACTTAGTGAATTACCGAATACACTTAAGAAAGATGAGCTAGAGAGAGTAAGCGTGCAGAAGATTAAAGAATCAGAGAGGTTTGTCGTTGTACTCGGGTGCCTTTTTATCTTGAATCGTAACAATGGTCGAATCTTTCTCATAGATACGTGTCAGCTTTCCATTTGACGAACGTCAAATATACGGGACCGTACACAAGAATATATTCGTTGGATCGTGGCATATCGGATTGGTAGTGTGCGGAATATTCGTTGGAACGTGGTGTACTGGAAGGTAGTGCGCGGAATATTCGTTGGAACATGGTGTACTGAAAGGTACAACGTGGGCTAGTGGAAAAAGGTGTATGTGGCAGTTGAACATTTGCCGTATTAAGCTGACTTGGTAGACTACTAATAACGAACGATGTTGTTCTCTATGCTGATGAGGTATGTAGATAAGCGAACGCTTCTTCAGATTGCTGCTAAAGCAAGGTGTCTAGACGCACTTCTTTAGACTGCTGCTGAAGCAAGGTGTCTGCTCGCGTTTCTTCAGACTGATGCATAAGCAACGCTTGTTCAGACTGCTGCTAAAGCAAGGCGTCTTCTCGTGCCTCTTCAGACTACTGCAGAAACAAGGCGCCTGCTCACACTTCCTGAGTTATATATGCGCATTAAACATTTGCACAACTTAGTTTTATTCACTTATGAATTCATCATTAAAACTATGTCGTATTGATTAAACTTATTTTTTATTCATCTAAGTTCATTTTAATCAATTAAAACATTTTCTTATTTCAACTTAATTAATTATTTTTCTTTTAATTAATTTTCCCTTTTTTTCTTTATTTAACTTAATCTAACAATTTCTCCTTTTTTGACGATGCTAAAACTAAATTAAGAACAAGAAATTAAAAGGTAAATAAGATATTTATATAAATATAAGATGTTCAAATTAAGAAAAAAAAATCCCCCCATTTTGTCTTCATTTGAAGTTTAGCTCAACTTATCGCCGAATAGAAGTCTTTCCAAACCTCCTCCTCGGTATGGCTTCCTCCTGGTTCGACTTCCCCGGCTGCATCTTATGTTTCACCTCGATTGCTACCTCCCCCTTTATAACATTATTATCTGCATCTTCAGTAGCTTCAAAGCGTTTTGCCACAACACCAGTATCTTCAACGCGCTTGATTGTTGCACTAACATCTTCAATGCGCTCAACTTCTTTTGTCTTGAGAGATTTCTATATTTCGAGAAGCTGAATGCCAAAGGAATCCAATGTTATAGTTGTCTCTTTGTAGAGATCGAAAGTGTTCTGGAGCAGAGTAGACTTCATCCTGATCAGAGCATCCTAGATGATCGACACTTCAATATAAGTCCTCAATATATCCTTAATTGCATTTCCCTGCGCCAAGGATACATCAGTAGTTGCCTTCGAGTTTGAAGTAGACTCCTCCTTTAGAATCTCCAACTCTTTAAAGATTGTTGCAATACTCTACTGCATAGGCGCAAGAGCATCGATGATGAAGTTGCGGAGATCGACAGTTCCCCGAGAGGACTCCACAGGGGAAGTGGGAGCCAAAGAGTCAATATGGGAACCAGCTTAAAGAGTGCGAAGAGGGGAGGCTCGAAAACTTACCTCAATCGCAGATGGCTCTAGATCTTTCTTGGAAGATGAGGCTCGAGGCACTTTGATCATAGATCGAAACTTGTCGTCTTCCCCTTCTATCTCTTCGCACAGATCCTTTAGAAATCACGTCACTTCTTCAAAATTGATGGACTTAGTAGGGAGGGATTTCTTGGATGATTTGGGGGTGAAAAGTTTGGATTTAAGGGAGGATCGCCTCTTTTCAGACGTCTGTTACTCCTTGTCTGAAGAGATCTCTATAGTGACCTAAGGCAGCCGCTTCTCAGACGGAGAAGAAGAAGAAGGTTGCACAGCAGCTGCATACTTTCTTGGAAGAAGGGGAAGAATGCTACTCATTGTCTACATAGTGCTCCTTCTCCGAAATAGAAAACTTCTGCTTAGAAGTAGGGGAGATGCGCTGCTCAAGAGTAGAGAAGGAATCCTTAGCAGCAGACGAGAGTTGCTGTTCACCCAACGGGAGCTACTACTGCTCAGAAATATAAATAGTCGTCTTCTCTTCAACCAAGGGTAGTTGTTGCTCAGTGGTGTGAAGAGTCACATGCTCTTCAACCAAGGGTAGCTACTGCTGCTCAACAACAGGGATATACGATTGCTTCTTTGCAGGAGGATGCTGCAACTTTTCAATAAACATTAGTTGCTCTTCGACATATGAGCTTTTCAGCTCAGCCAATGACGTCTCATGTTGATGTTCATAAATCTTAGAAGATGTTGTGCCATGAATGAAGGATAGGGCTGTTGTGCTATATGAACCCAAGATTGACTATAGACGGTTGTTTACTTTTCCATCTACCTAGGTCGTTCTCTCCCTTTAGCGAAGGATTGGAACAAAGCATGCCCTTTGGCGATTGCTACTATAAGCTCTATTCTCTTGAGAGCTTCGTGAACTTCATTGGAGCAGGTCCAAGCTAGAACAATCTTCTCCAAACTGAACAACGCCTCACACTGCTCAATCAGATCGTCTTGGATAACCTCATCGAATCTCTTGTGGAGCCTTATGCTGCTCCATTTATCGAAGAGATCGATCCTCCTTAAAGTCGTAGACTCAACCTCCTCAAGGATGAGTTCGAGAGATTGCTTAACATCTAAAAGAGGCTCGGGGACAAAGACCGAGGGATCTTTTCCCTTTCCTGCAACTTCGGCAGGCTTGACAGCAGGGACATGTTCCCTAAATGTGATTCTATTTGTATCTTGAACCTGTCTTAAAATAGTCGTTGGAGAGACGGTTGAAGTAGGGTCTACTGCCTTAGCATTTGCAGCATCAGGTTGAACTGCAGCAGGATCAACAATTGTCTGAATAACTGGGATTTCATCATCCTGACCAGCATTCAAAACAGTAGTTCCCACATCTTCAGTATTCTCAACAGAAAGCACATCAGCTTGCTCAACAATAGGGGTAATATCCGGCTCCTTGGCAAGTGTAGTTGTTGTCTGAGCAACTGTTTGTTTTGCACTAAGACCAACAACCTCAACAGATGCTGGTGCTATAGGGGAGACATCAATGTCCCCTGTAGGACTTTCTTTAACAATATCACCAACTAACATAGCAGTTGGTTCAGCAATCGGTTCCACAGCGGGAACTTGAGTGGGCACTACAACTAGAACAAATTCAGAAGTTACCTTGGGAGAAGCCTCTATAACAGAAATAACAACAATCTGGCCAACAGGTTCAATAGATGTCAGTTCTTCAGATCAATTCAAAGCAGAGACAACCAATGGAGGCAAATCTGTAGTAGGAGTTTCCTCCAGTCTGGCCTTCTTCGCAACGGAGGCAACCTCAGTGGTTTCTCCGACAGAAGCACGCTTCTGACTGGTGGAACTCGTAGTCGACTCTTGCACCCTCAACTTTCTCCTCTTTGTTGGGGTTGGACGACTAGAGGCGGAAGGGCGCTTGGACAAAGTGGTCGACTGGCCACTCGACCATTGAACGGATGAGTTGGACTTAACCTCCTTGATCAATTTAATTCTTAGAATGTAGTTTCCAATAGTATTGTAGGTCATAACCCTACTGATATGGATATTGACACCCTTGCCCAAGTTTACCTGCAGGTGCTCAAGAACCCTACTTAGTTGCACAATGAAGCCAACATGTTGCTTCTTTGGCATCGTCACCATCAGCGTCAAGGTAGAGAAAATAATGGATGGTCAGTTGGTAGATGCCCCCTTGATATGGATACCATGATTTCAAATTGCTCTTGGGTGTAGGCGTCGAATGACCATACTCTCGCTTGGAGAGATTTAGAGACGATATCGTTAAGGAGACAACACCGATTTTAGAAACTTCTTCCCATGAGTCTCAACGGGACCTGAGATATCTGAGAAGGCAGTTTGAATTTATGAGCTATCCTCGACCGAAATCTCGTCGAAGGTGGAAAGTCCTTCCGTTGGAAATCCAAAAAGTTGAGCAAAAAGATCTTCGGAGATAGAGACTTTTTAGCCCTTCACCATCGCTTGAACGGTGTCTCCAACCATCCTAGTAGTAAAAAAAACTCACGAACCTCTCAGTCGTGAATTGTGAACGAGCCGCCTAGAAACTTCCTTAGACCGGAAGCCTCAAGGGTTTTGAACATTTTTATCATAGCGGGAAGCCCCAAAGCATAAACCGATTCAAAGTCTACCTGCATCGTATTTAGAATTTAGAGATTTAGAGATTAAACGATGAAGAAGAACACTGGATTTTAGAGAGAATACAGAGAGTTCTAGAGAGAAAGTAAAGATTTATGGTTTTAAAAATAATGAAACGTCTCAAGCGTGCTAGGCACCCTTTATATAGATTTTAACTAGCACATGTCTTAAAAGACATAATTAAAAAGACGTCATTAATTAAAAAGAAAAGACATCATTAAAGAGAATGTGTGTGGTAATAAACAGTCAGACGTGTATGTCACATTTTGATCATGACATACATGTGTCTTCATGTTATTCGATTTTAAAGATATGTATAAGATAAAATCAAATAATATAAATACTTATTTTAAATAGTCTAATTTAAAATAAATGGAGGGAAAATATTTATTTTAAAAATGTGATCGTTCACTATTCAAGGAGGAATTAAAACAACAACGTATATATAAGATTAAAACAGTTGTCCCACTCGCTTAAGATGAGTTGTCTAAAGAGCACTTAAACAGCCGACAGACTATGTTTTCCGCATATCTTGCATTTAAGCTTAGTCATACGTCTATTTTAAAGGCGTATGCTGACTTACAACAACAACTATGTCAACAACCGTCTGTACAACAACTTAGTGTCTAACTATGCTGAAATTACAAGTTGCTTAAGCACAACCCGTCTAATGTACAGTGTCGTCAGACGACTGTTCTTTTAGCACGATTTGAGACGTTTGACTTATCAGCTTATCAACAAATTCCTCTTAAATTTGTGCATATTAAATTAAATTAATTTAAATATAGAAGACCGAAAATATTTCTAAAATAAGAAAACTTTGTCTCGGGGAGTGACTTTGTGAATATATCGGTCACTTGTTGAACCGTTGGCACATATTCTAGCTGAATATGTTTTTAAGCAACATTATCCCGGATAAAATGATGAAGAATGTCGATATGCTTCGTTCGAGAGTGCAACACTAGATTATATTTGATCGCGATAGCGCTGGTGTTGTCACAGAAGATAGGAGACTCGTCTGCCTGGATGCCAAAGTCTCTCAACTGTTGTTAGACCCACAACAGTTGAGAACAGCAACTGTCTACGATAAGATATTTTGCTTATTTTGTAGACGTGGCGATAGAAGTCTTCTTCTTGATAAACCAAGAGATCAGACAATCACCAAGGAACTGGCAAGTTCCATTGGTGCTCTTCCGATCGAATTTGCAACCTACATAGTCTGCATCAGAGTAACTAATTAAGTTGTAACTAGAATCCTTCGGATACCACAGTCTAATAGATTGAGTTCCCTTCAAATATTTCAAAATTCGTTTAACAACTATGTAATGAGATTGTTTAGGATTAGCCTGGAATCTTCCACAAATTCCGACAGCAAACAAGATGTATGGCCGGCTGACTGTTAGATATAACAGAGATTCGATGATTCCTCAGTAGGATGTGATATCGACATTCTAGCCACCTTCATCCTTATCTAGCTTGCTAGATGAGTTCATGGGTGTTGAGGTAGCTGAACAGTTCTCCATGCCGAATTTCTTCAGCAATTCCCTAGTATACTTCGCTTCATTGATGAAGATGTCATCTTCAAGTTGACGAACTTGAAGACCAAGGAAGAACTTCAGCTCCCCTATCATATTCATCTCAAACTTATCTTGCATCAGCTTAGAAAATTTCTTACATAATTTAGGTTAGTTGACTCAAATATGATATCATCCACATAGATTTGAACAAGTAATATATTTGAATCTTTAACAAATCTAAAAAGTGTTTTATCTACTGTACCAATAATAAAATCATGCTCAAAAAGGAATTTAGTAAAAGTGTCATACCAAGCTCTAGGAGCTTGCTTAAGACCATATAATGCTTAATCTAATTTGAAGGCATGATTAGGCAGAGAATAATTTTGAAAACCAGTGGTCTGTTCAACATAAACATCCTCATTTAATAGACCGTTAAACAAAGATCTTTTAACATCTATTTGATAAACTTTAAAGTTCTTAAAAGTTTCATAAGCTAGGAAGATTCTAATAGCTATAAGTCTAGCTACAGGGTAAATGACTCCTCAAAGTCAATTCCTTCCTTTTGTGTATATCCTTGAGTTACCAATCTGGCTTTGTTTCTCAAAACTAAGCCATCTTCACTTAGCTTGTTTCTAAAAACCCATCTAGTTACAATAACAGATTGATCATCTAGTCTTGAAGTTAGATTCCACACTTTGTTTCTTTCAAATTGATTTAACTCTTCTTGCATAGCATTGATCCAATCTGGATCAAGAAATACTTCATTCATCTTCTTAGGCTCAATTTGAGAGATAAAAGCAGAGTTTGCAAATTCATCCATTAATTGGTTTCTAGGTCTAAGAGGTACATTAGGGTAACCTATGATTAGTTCAGGTGGGTAGTTTCTGTTCCATCTGAAGTTTGGTCCTAGAAGGTCAGTCGTCCGGTCAGCTGCCTCCGCAACATCTGGACTGTCAGCAACTTGCTGACTTATAGTTTGTTTGTCTGGTTGAGCATCAACCGGTTCAGTTGGCTGATCAGACAAGCTGTTTTTGTTGACTTGAACTTCATCGTCACTATGAGATTGAAGATTAATAGCTTCCAACCTGTTAGAAACTTCAATGAATTCGTTAGAATTACTTTCAACAGATTCATCAAAAACAATATGAGTAGATTCTTCAACAGTTATAGTTTGTTTATTAAAGACTCTATAAGATTTGCTAACTAAAGAATAACATAACATTATGTCATCATCTACTTTAGCATCAATAACAGTCAAATGAGTTTTGCAACACTTACATCTAAATATCTTAAAGTATGAGATTTTATGAACTTTACCATAAAATATTTCATAAGGTGTTTTATTGAAATGTTTATTAATTATTGATCTGTTTTGAGTATAGCATGTTGTGTTAATGACTTTTGACCAAAGTTTTTATGAAACACCGGAATCAGATAGCTTTGATCTAGCTGCTTCATTCAGTGTTATGTTCCTCTTTTCAGCAACACCATTTTGTTGTGGAGTTCAGCACTAGACAACTCGTGTCTAATACCAGGTTCCTCAAAGAAATAAGATAGACTTCTATTTATAAATTTAGTTCCTTTATCACTTATAATCTTTATGATACTTAAAGATTTTTCATTTTGAAGTCTGCTAAGGATCTTAATCAAATTTTCAGCAGTTTGATCCTTAGATAGTAAAAATATTACCCAAGTAAATCTAGAATAATCATCAATTATGACAAGGGTTTATCTCATTCCCCCTAAACTAGTTACTGGAATTGGACGAAACAGATCCATGTGCAATAATTCCAAACACATGTCGGATTGAACATTCCCTTTATTTTTAAAAGTTGATCTAACTTATTTTCTCATCTGACAAGCATGACAGACTTTATCTTTAGAAACTTCAGTTTAGGTAAACCAGTTACTAAATCTTTTGAACATATGTTGTTAATGGTTTTAAAATTAAGGTGATTTAGTCGTTTATGCCATAACCAATTTTGATCATTCTTAGTTATCATGTAAACATGATCAGACATCTTATTTTCCAGTTCATCTTATATGAGTTTTCTATCCTACTTCCTATCAGCAGGGTGTTCCCGTACTGATCCTTTAAAAGACATTCATATTTTTGAAAATCTACTTTATAGCCGTTATCACACATTTGACTAATACTAATCAAGTTATAGCATAAATTTTCTATCAGCAGCACATTATTAATAGGAAGGTTATCATGGATAATTTTACCCTTATCCACGGTTTTACCTTTATTGTTATCACCAATGTGATCTTAGGTCCTGTGCATTTGGTTATATCTTTCAGTAGGCGGCTGTTGCTTGTCATATGTCTAGAGCAACCGCTGTCCAGATACTAAATAGACTCCTCTAAGCAGCTGTCCTGAATTACCTACACATTTACATATTTACAACTTTGGTACCCATATTCACTTGGGTCCGTGGTTAATCAGTCCCTTGGGATCCATATTTGGGTTATTTTAATGGATCTCCCGGTTTGTGTGGTTAATAAAGCAAATGATTTAGATTTGACAGACGTCTTCCTACTTGTTGTTGATCCCTTGACTTTAGGAAATGAGTTTTGAAGAGAACTTCTTAACTTTCTGTCAAGTTTTTGTTACCAGACCGGTTGGCTACCCGTTTCATGGGCTTAAGCCATATTGACTTTTGGTTAGTTGGCTTAACATACTTAAGTTCATCTTTTAAAGTCAATTTATCACAGTTGTGATTAGTTCCAATGTCAGTTAAAATTACTGTGACAACGCTTATGGATTTAAGCTCGCCTTTTACTGGGTTCAACTTTTTGTTGGACTCATTTGGGTTGCCATTAACAAATCCTAAATCAGATTTGCATCTCGCGGGCCTTTGCTGACTAATTAGTTGTCTGATGTCATCTCCAAATTTTGTCCAGGAACTGACCACGTAGTTTAACTTTTGATTTTCAGAAGAAAGATTTCGAATTGTTTCCTTGAGCTTATCATTTTCAGATGAGAGCTCAATTATTTTCAAAACTTCTTGTTTAGTGTTTTGAAATGAAGAAGTTCTGTCACTTTTTTTTCAAATTTATTTCATTAAAAGAATCTGATAGCTTCTTGCACTCAATGACCAATGACCATGTCATTGAGTGCAGTGGTTAAGTCATCTCTTGTGAACTCATCAGAAGAGAAGTCACATACCTCATTGTCGTCTATCATGAAGTATTAAATGCCTTCATCCTCACTTTCGTTTGTTGAGCTGTCATCTGAGTCTCTATCAGCCCACTTGATCTTGCTTTCCTCAGCCATGAGAGCTTTTTGATCCTTCTTATTCTTCTTATCATGAGGCTTCTTATCATCCCTCATGGGCTTTCTACAATCCGCCTTGAAGTGACCTAGTTTGTCACAGTTAAAGCATTTCAAGTTAGCCTTGGATTCATTCTTATAATTATTATTATTAGAGTTAGATTTATAATGAGTCTTCTTCATGAATTTGCCAAACTTCTTGACGAAGAGTGACATTGCATCGCTGCTAATCTACTCGGTAGACTTTGCAACGGTCGCGGTAGGTGGCTCTTTAGCAGTCACCAGCGCCTTGTTGAGACGGATGTGGATGTCTATTCTTTATTCCTTGAGTTTATTTCAAACTCATAGGCTTTCATATCGGCGAACATGTCATGTAGCTCAAGCTTGTTGAGATCTTTGGATTCACTCTTCGCCATCATTTTGATGTCCCATTCTCTAGGTAGAGCTCTCATGAATTTAAAGACAACCTCTATGTTGTTATATGTCTTTCCCGGAGTGGAGAGTTCAATGACAATATTGTTGAATCTTTCATCGAATTTAGTCATTGTCTCTCAAGGACGCTTCTTGATGTTGTCAAACTTTTGTGTTACAACCATCAACTTGTTTTCTTTGGTTTGGTCGTTTCCCTCACAAAGCTGAGTCGGCTTCTTCCAGATCTCTTTGACAGTGGAAAATGACTTGATCTTTCAAAACATGTTCTTGTCAATAGTCTTGTAGACGATGTCTTTGGCCACATTGTCGAGGTTGACCTTCCTCTTATTTTCAATAGACCACTCAAATGTTGGTTTCTCCTTCATCTTAGAAGAACCATCAGTTGAAGCTGTGGTTGTGCTGACCTTCAGAATCTTTATCGGACCATCAATGATGACATACCAAATATCATCATTTGAGCGGTCAAATGAGTTTGCATTCTGATCTTCCAATCATCATAATCTTCTTTTGAGAACATTAGGATTTTGTTTAGAAGAGACATGATTCAGATATCTACATTGCTTAAGAATAGAAAACATTGCTCTGATACCACTTGTTAGGATCGATGACAACAATAGAAGGGGGTTGAATATTGTTGTGCTAATAATCACTTTTAATTCAATTTTAATCCTGTTAAAGATAAAAATATATTTCTATTCTTCACAAATCGTCGCAAGCTCTCGAATGATTTCAAGTGCGGAAATGCTTGCTAGATTTGAAGCGCCAGATGTAAGACGGAAAGATGTAAAAAGTAAATAACACAAGAGTTTTATGGATGTTCAAAGATAAAACTCCTACGTCACCCATTCTTCTGTTTCTAAAATATTTCACTAGAGAACTTTGATTTGTATAGCGATTACACAAACCCAATCAGAACCCATGACTTAACAGTTGCCTGTTCTATACTACTAACTATCACTCTGTTAAACAGACAACGTTCTGTTCAACTTATAATACTGAAAATAAACTCAGGTAATACAATAAATTATCTCTTAGCTTAACTTAGTGAATTAAATAATACACTTGAGAAAGATGAGCTAGAGAGAGAGTAAGCGTTCAAAAGATCAGAGAATCGGAGAGGTTCGTCGTTGTACTCAGATGCCTTTTTATCTTGAATCGTAGCAACAGTTGAATCTTTCTAATAAATACGTGTCAACTTTCTGTTAGATGAACGCCAAATGTACGGGATCGTACATAAAAATATATTCATTAGATCGTGGCGTACTGGATTGGTAGTGCGCAGAATATTCGTTGTAATGTGGTGTAATGGAAGGTAGTGCGTAGAATATTTATTGGAACGTGGTGTACTAGAACGTACAGCACGGGCTAGTGAAAAAAAGCGTATGTGGCAGTTGAATATTTGTCATATTAAGTTGACTTGGCAAACTGCTGATAATGAACAGTGTTGTTCACTATGCTGATGAGCTATGCAGACGCTTCTTCAGACTCTTGCTGAAGCAAGGCGTCTACACGCACTTCTTCACACGGTTGTTGAAGCAATGCGTCTGCTCGCGCTTCTTCAGACTACTGCTGAAGCAAGACGTCTACTCGCGTTTCTTAAGATTGCTGTTGAAGCAATGCGTCTGCTCGCGTTTTTTGAGTTGTACATGCGCATTAAACATTTGCACAACTTAGTTTTATTCACTTATAAATTCATCATTAAAACTATGTCGTATTGATTAAACTTATTTTTTTCCACCTAAGTTCATTTTAATCAATTAAAACACTTTTCTTATTTTCACTTAATTAATTATTTCTTTTTTAATTAGTTTTCCATTTATCTTTATTTAACTTAATCTATCGTACCTCAATTTTTACCGGAACTAAGTGAGAGTCGAGAGCGGATGAGCATTTGACGTGACTTCAGTAATTAGTAACCTAGGAGTGTCTATTAGCCTTGCTATCGTACGTCCTTCGTAAGCTTCTTCCATGAAATAATCGTAGTATCGCCAGGTCCAAACTCAAAGGAGAACATATTCCTAGCTAGGAAACATTAAAATAGAGGAAAACCCAAAGATTTTCTTTATATAAAACTCAGTTTCCTGGTTGAGCGATAGAGGAAAGCGGGTTGAAGAATTATCTCTGATATGGTTGTTGGTTGATCTTATAAAATACCTGTCAAAGGTGTAAGTTCCTCTTTTCAGGGTCAGACGTAGGAGTTTTAGAGCATAACTGAGAGAAGGAAGAAGTCGTTTTTTTCTCCGCATAATGGGACAAGTAGTAGTGGTACGAAATCGGATGACCAACGAGTTGCGCTCTCAATGCAATCAGAGTTCAACAAGAAGGCTTCCAAAATTGGGTTTGGCATACATTAAACATCGCAAAAGCTTTCGAAATTGGCCAAATGTAATATTTGTTTTTCATGATTGTTATGTTCTTTACTTATAGTTGATTCATTTGTTGTATAACAGTTAGATTTTTATTCTCCTTTGTCTTACCTGATTTCAATTTCAGTAGCAAAAAGGACTTTCGTTTTTGATGACCTAATATGGAAATTCAAGAGTAATGCATTAAACTCGTCTGTTGATCTTCAACTATACTCTAACTCTCGGAATGAGAATGTTTCTGGTGATACAAGCAGTCATTGAACTATGATAGTTATTCTTTAATATTTAAACTATGATCATAAACATATTGTTAGAATATCATTTTGTTCTTTATCTAGAATCCTATAGACATTATCTAACGTCATGAATCATAAACATCACAACTTTCTATGTTCATAAATTAAGATTACTAACTAAGAGGAAGCTTACCTGAATACATTGGGAGAAGATTCTTGAGTTCTCGCAATGTTGGCTCTTCCAATTCAATAGATGGTTTTTCCATTTTCTCTTTAACGATAGAGGTTATGAGAAATGAAAAATATATCGTCTATGAAACGGGACCACAACCCTTATATATATTATTTTTATTTATTATTTTACCATCATAAATAATAAACAAATAAATAGTTTCTACACGTAATAAAACTGCACCATAATCACTAAACGTGACTTAACTCAATAAATGAATTTTTTTTATTCTTTAATAATCACTTTATCAATTGAATTTGAATAAAATGGTTTAAACACTTTAATTAAATATATTAGTCTAATTAAGCTAACAATCTCCCACTTTAATTATATGTAACTATAAGGGTTCATCTTTGTGCTAATAAATTCATCATATAATTTAAAGTCACTCCAAATCAATATCGTCCATCAATCATATCAACATTGAACCAAAACGATTTTAATTATATTAGTTCGTATTTAACCCATCAATTATCACGAATATCAATATAATTAAATGACATTGATCATAGTACGGATGTGTAGCATAGAAATGACATTTAATGTGATCAATTATGTCAACTTCTAATTAGTCCCTAATGAGATCAAGGTTTCAAAAAAAAGAGTATAACAAAAAAATTTATCACCCATAAACTGCATTAATCAATAAGTAGGTATTACATTTATATATATAGCAACAAACTCTCACTAAAATTGAATGTCTTTAAATGACATAACACCCATTCAAGCAGTGTGCTCCAAAAAGACCTTAAGTGGTAATCCCTTAGTTAACGAATTCCCAATCATAGAGTTTGTACCAATATGTTCTATATATAACTGACCACTTTAAACTCTTTCTTTGACAACTAAAAATTTAATGTCAATGTGTTTTGACTTAGTTGAACTCATATTGTTGTTTAAATACATGACTGCTGATTTATTGTCACAAAATAACTTTAATGGTCTTTCAATTCCTTCCACAATTTTTAGTCCAGTAACAAAATTTCGCAGCCACATTCCATGATTATCAGGGGCCATAGTGAAAGAAGCTATGAATGTTTGTTTAACACTCTTCCATGAGATTGCTCCTCCAGCAAGCATGAAGATATAACCTGAAATAGATCTCTGACTGTCTTGGTATCCAACAAAATCTGAATCTGAATATCCAACCATCTCCAGTTGGTCAGATTTCTTATATGTGAGCATGAAGTCTTTAGTTCTTTTCATAAAAAATGAATGATTGTCAAGATTCAAGAACTTATCTTCTTGGGTGTCGATGTGTACAGTAAGACATTAACGGCCTGGGTGTATGAAGTGTGGAACAAGAGGATTCTTGGGTGTCAATGTCTCCGATAATGTGACCGTGTGTCCATTAGCAACGAGGAATCTAGGTTTTAAATATGTGTCAAATAATAATTAGCTAATAAAATAAAAGTAGGAGCCCTATATGGCAAAGTTGAAAATTTGAGCCATATTTAGTAAAATTGTTTCAAGTTCGAGTCTCACATGATAATTGAACCATACAAAATTATTGTTAACAAATTTGAAAAACCGTTGACCAAAAGCTCCAACATTGTTTTATTTATTTATTTAAATGTGTTAGATGATTATAGTACAAACTATCTATATACTCTCACATTCTTTTTAATTTAAGTTTATATTGATAGTTATAGTACAAACCAATCCAACTCTTGTAATCGGTTCAGAAAAAAAAAATCGTAACTAATGAATTCGCGATCGGTATGATCATCTCGGCTAGGTGTAAATGATTTTGTAGATTGTTGTACACTTAATTTTGCTTTTAACATTTTATCAGTAGAGTTCACACATATTGTTGAAGTATAATTTTCTTTTGCTTCATGAACTTTCAATTAAGTCAAATTTTGCCTATAATATTATTATAATTCAATTTGATGCTGCTCTGAATTTTCAGAAGAAAAAAAACTCTTTTTTCTCCTTATGTAATGAATGAGTTAACATTTTAAGTCAATGTTTTGTGGCTGTTGTCTTTTTTTTTTTTTTTTTTTTCCTTTCCCACACCAAGCTATTTAAAATAAAAATGATGTTGCATTCAAATTTTCTTTTAATATATATTATTTTAAAACTAAAATAAATATTTCCAAAATTCCAACTTTTTTTTCCACTTGACATGTTAAATTCTCTTGGTTACAACTTACCCATATAAAATGAAATAATAATAATAATAAATTATAGAGATTGAGACGAAATATCTGTTTTTTTTCAAAAATTAATAAATGACAAAATCTTAACGACCATATTTGAAGCCCATTTGGTTTTATAGAGCTCGATTGGGCCTCCTGATATATAGCCCAGTCCTGATCATGATAATATTACAATCCCCGATTTATAGTTTTTCAAAGTTATTTATTATTTTCAAACCCATTTTTTTTATATCACTCACTTTTTAATTATTAAATAACTCAAGTCCAATTTATATGTTTATATGGCTTCAAACAAATTTTATACAAAGGCTTGTTTGACTAATTTTATTTTATTATTATTTTTTTTTTATACATAGGAAGTTACATTACTTTCACTCTCATCTAAAAAATTTTAAGTGTAATCTAACAAGTGATATTATTTTATTTTATTTTTCAAAATAAAATATTTTGTTTTATGAAAAATTCTATTTATTAAAAAATCGGATTATTTTGGATTTATAGAAAAATAGAAAATATATATTTATTATTTTTAATATACCTAAACAATTAAAATATGTCATGAAAATCTTTATAATAATTATAGTGAACTTTATTTTATTTTCTCTCCATGATAATTGAGATAGATTGGAGTTGGACCATATTCAAATTATTGAATTGACCCTTCAAGAATGGTATAGAGAGGAATATTAATCAAAACTTTCCTAACTGGATTGAGAGTGTTCACAACTCAGTACTTTTTACATCAATGAAAATTTCAAATCCTATTCTACATTTAAAAGAACTCACTTCGATCAAATATGACAAAAACATAAATCGATAATAAAAGATATCAAAACTACTAACGTTTTTTTTTTTATTATTATTATTATTATTATCAAGGATGTCAACAATTGAGGCTTGAGATCTGAATCTAATCTTCGTCAAAAGTAAAACTAGAAAATGTAACTTAACACCAATCCAAAAACGAGACTTGTTTTCAAAGATCATTTTGATTGCTTTCAATCTAAATATATAGACACTATTCACTAATAACAATTTTTGTCCCACATCACCTTCTTACACATTCATGCCTAGTGTTAATCCGCAACTGTCCTTACTAGATTTTTTTTGGCTAACAAGTTTTCACAGACTCAATATTCAAGATACAGTATAAAAATCTCAGATAATATCAACAAAATACAATGTAATAAGACGTGAGATGCAAATTTGGAACATTTTTTTCTATCATCCCCGTCTCAGTTTGGTTTTGAGAAATCCTAGTGGGCACCATTTATATAATATTTTTTGAAAATAAATCTTTCATATGATAAAATGATGTTTTTGTATAATATATTGAAAATTTATATTATTTTTTTTTAAAAAAAAGTCTATATATATTAAAAATGAAAAAAATCGTTTAAGCATAACGACAAAACATTACATAAAAATTTTTTTTTAAAAAAAATCGGTACTCAATAAATAATCGAGCTCGTAAATTCTCGAAAACGATTAACTTCTCGACAGACTTTACTGCCTGAAGAAATCTAAAATACATCATAATAATAGTATTATGAATGACATGCGTCAGACAGCTACGATCATTAAAAGTTTGATTATTTCTCTCAAACCAGATAGTACACAAAAAAAAAATTGGATGGTAAGCCATATATGTAGGCCAAATATGTAGGTCTGTCATACCAGCCGCATTAATCCAAATTTTCTAACAACTACCTAAAAATTTGGGCATCACCCAATAAATCCCAATAATACTCACTCTAAATACTAGTCACCCCTCGACAATAAAAAAAAGTAAGTGGGTTATTGATTCAACCTCTTTGTAACATATACGACTAGTCATAATACAACATTTTTTCATGCACATATCATCCGTTAAAATTCAATGTGAATAACATGTTGAGAATACAAGAAAATGATATTTAACAAAAGGAAACTATATATGTTGGGTGTATAATCTTCATATTTGGAAATAAGATTAATACAAAAGGAAAATATATCTTTTGTTATGAAAATACAATTAGAAAATATGGCAAGAATATTTTGGAAGCTCTATGAAAGATTTGAACAAGATTTCGATATTGACCTAATTGAGGCTTATTTAAATGTGCAATCATACAATTTAGAAAACCAAGTTTTTGCATTGAGAGCATCGCTTCCTTGTGAATTGTGTATGAGCTTTCATTATGAGAGAATCATTGTAATACTCCTATAACAATCTTGATAATAAAGTGGAGAGTCTCTTGTACTTCGAAAGTGGATGTAGGCATGGTTTGGCCGAATCACTATAAATCTTGTATTTGCGTTCTTTAGTTATTTTATTTCATTTCTGCAATTTTCGGAGTTATTGTTGTTCTTGCATTAAGGGATACACTATCTCCTAGTATCGCAACATAATGCTCCATCTAAATAACGAGATCTTAGATGAAATTTCTAACTCTCAAAATTTTTCCCAACAAAAATTATATAAAATCATTTTATTGAACAACTTGTAGTAATGCCCCACATAAAAACTTTCAATATCTTGCCAATGCATAACGTCTTGTTCAGACGGGGACACTTTATTGCGTCCTACCAAAAGTAAACTCTATTTTGGGACGAAGTCTCCATAATATTTAATCTCCTTTTATATCTAATTCGGCTAGTGCAACCACTAGATCGATGATCAAACATGTCTTTAACTGTGGTATTTCTACATATAACAATGAAAACAAGCTCAAGATACGTCATAGTTAGACTTTTGACACTACACTAAATGTCGTTCCAAAATCTAATCGAAGAATCATCCCCACAATGAAACTAGATTGCTCACAAAAACATTTCCACGTAGAATAAATTCTCCTCCAAATGCTTCACCCCGCTGGATAATTAAAGATTTAGGTGAACCAACCAAACCAATCATTACCATACTTAAATCTGATTATCGATGCCCAAAGACTATTCGACTCCGTTGCAAATTACTACACCATTTTGATAGAAAAACCTTATTAAAAAAAATAAGATCTCGAATATCTAGACCTCCTTAATCTTTAAAAATTTAATTTTATCTCAACTAACTAAATGAAAAAACGATGAGTTAGAAGATCCCCAAAGAATTTTACACATTATTCTCTACATTTTTACCGACACATTCTTGAAGAGAATGAATAGCGACATCTTATATGTGGGAATAAATGGCAACACACTCTTAATGAAGATTAACAGACCTCCTTACGAAATTATTTAATTTTTATATTTAGACAATTTACATTCCATTTTAGTGATGACCGGATTTCAAGAGACCTTGAATCGTAATATTGAAAATTTATATTATTATAAAAAATAAATTTAAACACTTATAAAATATGAAGAATAAATTAATATATGGTTGTTGTTATATATTTAATTGTGTTCTTATTAATGTTCGGGGGATGAATTTGGGTGAAATCGAGACGGAAGACACCCGCTTCATCCGGTCAACTATCGGTCAAATCAAAGAAAAAATATTTCACACAGGACAATTAATATTGAAAATTGCCTCACAGATGTCAATCTTATGTGAAAGAAACTAATATAATCCCTCTATGTCATGAAATTGATTAAAAGATCTGTTGTAACAAGATGCGATAGATGACGTAAGTAATAAAGAACGATACAGATTTTAACGTTGTTTACCAAGATAAAACTTGGTTACATCCACTAGAAAGAGAGAATCTTATTAGGAGATCAGAACAAAGATTACAACCGTACAAACTAGGCTTATATCACGAGTTTATATAACACTCGGTCCCCTGAAACCCTAATAAATACAGATATAGGGACTGGAAACGATGCTCTCAAGGCAAAGACTTCAACTTTCTGAAATACTCGATTGCACCTTTAAATAGTCTTCAACTAGGTCAACACAATATTTCGGAAAATAATCTCCAAAATATTATCACAATACTTTCCTAGTTATATTACCATAACAAAAGATCACATTTCCTTTTGTGTTAATCTTATTTCCTTAAATCAAGATTACACACCAAAAAGATATACTTTCCTTTTGTTCAATATTCTATTTCCCTGCATCATCAATTCAACACATCTCAACAAATCTCCACCTTGACTTGAATTCCCTCAAATGCCCCAAATACATTAATCAATGCTCAAATATTCTATCTCCTCTAATTCAGAGTTGTCATAAGACAACTTAACATATGCATTCGTCAATTCTAGATGACCCAGATACACTCACCGATGCCGGATGGCCCTGATGCACTCGCCGGTGCTAGATGACCCAAATGAACTCACCGATGCCGGATGACCCTGATGCATTCGCCGGTGCTGGATGGTTCAAATGCACTCACTGGTGTCAGATGGTCTAAAAGCACTCACTGATGCCGGATGACCTAAAAGCACTCACCGGTGCCAGATGGCCCAAAAGCACTCACCGGTGCTGAATGGCCCAGATGCACTCGCCGGTGTCGGATGGCTTAGAAGCATTCGCCGGTGCTGGATGGCCCAGATGTACTCGCCGGTATCGGATGGCCCAAATGCACTCGCCGGTGCTGGATGGCCCAGATGCACTCGACGGTGCGGATGACCTAGATGCACTCACCGGTGCCAGATGGCCTAGATGAACTCGTCGGTGTCGGATGGCCCAGAAACACTCGCCGGTGTTGGATGGCCTAGAAGCACTCGCCGGTGCCGGATGGCCCAGATGCACTCGTCGGTGCCAGATGACCCAGATACACTCGTCTCTCTTTTCTAGATCTAGAGTTGTCTCCAAGATAGCTTAATATCTTCTTAGGTAACCCAAATATTCAAGTCTACTCAATAAATCTCCACCTTGACTTGAATACACTCATTGTTGCAGATCATAATAGCACAAACACATTAATCAATGTTAGATGTGATCCAGATGTATTTGTCAATACCAGAGATGACCCAAATATATTTATCAATACCAGATATGGCCCAAATACATTAGTCAATATCAGATGTGGCCTAGATACATTAGTCAATGTCAAAGATGGCCAAATATATTAGTCAATGTCAGATGTGGCCCAGATACATTAGTCAATACCAAAGATGGCCCAGATGCATTAGTCAATGCTAGAGATGGCCCAGATGCATTAATCAATGCCAGAGATGGCCCAATTACATTAGTCAACGCCGGATGTGGCCCAAATGCATTAGTCATTTCCAGAGATGACCCAAATGCATTAGTCAATGTCAGAGATGGCTCAAATACATTAGTCAATGCTAGAGATAGCCCAAATGCATTAGTAAATGCTAGAGATGGCCCAGATGCATTAGTCAATGTCAGAGATGACTTAGATGCATTATTCAATGCTAGAGATGACCCAAATACATTAGTCAATGCCAAAGATGGCCCATATGCATTATGCAATGCCAAAGATGACCCAGATGCATTAGTCAATGTTAGAAATTGCCCAGATGCATTAGTCAATGCTCTGATACCAGTTTGTTGTTCTACTTTTACCGATAACTTCAACAACCCATATGTCCTATCGTTTAAGTATAGCCCGCATCTTGATCTGCCATATTATATTCTCCTCCAGAATGACAATCTCAAAGGTTGTTTCTGCTCCCGTTGACAACTTCAATGACCCCTGTAAGCCCTGTTGTTTCAGTGGAGCCCGCATCTTTATCTGTCACATTATCTTCTCCTCCAGATTGACAATCTCAACGGTTGTTCTGCTCCTGTTGACAACTTCAGCGACCCCCATAAGCCCTGTTGTTTCAGTAAAGCCCGCATCTTGATTTTCCATATTGCTTTATCCTCCTTAACTTGTCGTCTTGATTCTTACTACTGCCATCTCAATTAAAAGAACAAACAATCGAATAACCTGAAACTTTGATACCAGTTTGTTGTAACGGGATGCGATAGATGATGTAAGCAATAAAGAATGATATAGATTTTAACGTGGTTCATTAAGATAAAACTTGGTTACGTTCCCCAGAAAAGGAGAATCTTATTAGGAGATCGGAACAGAGATTACAACCGTACAAAGTAGGGTTATGACACGAGTTTATATAATATTCGGTCCCCCGAAACCCTAACAAATACAAATACTGGGACTGGAAACGATGCTCTTAAGGAAAAGACTTCAACTTTCTGAAGTACTCAACTGCACCTTTAAATAGTCTTCAACTAAGTCAACACAATATTTTGGCAAATAATTTCCAAAATATTATCACAATACTTTCCTAGTTATATTACAGTAACAAAACATCACATTTCCTTTTATGTTAATCTTATTTTCTTAAATCAAGATTACACACCAAAAAGATATACTTTCCTTTTGTTCAATATTCTTTTTCCTTGTATCATCAATTCAGACATCTCAACAAGGTCTTTATTCTATTAGGGCTTGATGACATGTTATTTAGTGGTTGAGAGAGTTTTCTTATTTATTTTGCCTAACATTCTAATATGAACAAAATAGGTTAATGTTTTTAAATAGAAAACTTGTATTAATATATAATATGAATATGACAATATCCTCCTAAAAATATGTATAATGAACAAAAATGTTAAAAGTAAATATAATGAAATGGGAAAGACAAGGAGATGATAAAGAAAACTTATAAGAACAATTCACCATCTGAATACCATAAATCGAATACATTAATTAATGTGTTCAATATATAGGGGTATAAAAGTGATTATATTTGTCTTTTCTTTTATTAATTAATATCTTATCATTTTTTTTTATCCACTGCATTTTTTAATTTTGTTTTAAATTTAAAAGTTAATATCAGTCACACATTTATGATCTGTTTCAAATGAAAATATTATTAACGAGAATAAAAAAAAATGACATTGGATCTCCTAAACATGATTCTTATTATATGAGCTATCACATTCGTTTCTTCATTGCATTATAATAAATAAATAAATGTGAATATAATTAAAGTAACTTTACCTAAAATTGCAGTAACAGTAAAATGAGTAGATGAATAACCACACAAACATACATAATATTCCAATTGAAGATGGTGGAGTGATGAGAGTTTGAATATATACATGATTGTAACTAGTACACGAGAAAACAGTAATAACTAACTTTCTACATGTGAAGAATTGTTATTTAAGTGTGAAGAATATATCTTGTAGAAGGTACATACCCATATTGGGAAAAAGGATATTAGAAGAAATCTTGGCCGTGATCAATTGAAAGGATTGAAAGCTGCAAGTATATCTATCTAACAGCATCGATCGATCGGTAAGAAGGCTAGCTAGCTAGCTAGCTAGGGGTGCCATGGAAAGATGATAAAATAAAATCTTCTGAATTGGCACATCATGAAGATGAAAGCAAGCTTTTGTTTCAAGGCTTAGAACATCAGATTCAAAGTTGAATAAAAGTTAAAGCAAAAGCAATCATACTTTCAAGATGCTGATGACGCATGTGAAAGAAGATGGAATAGCTGATTATAGAAGAGAAATTTATTATTCCCTCGTCTTACCCTAGTGAAAATAAGTGGTGGATATATACCGTTTTTCTGAGGTTCTGGGTTCGAGGCTGACAGGCGAGCGTACCCCAACGTTCTTTAAAAATGAAAAAAACAAATTTCCTTAGAAACAAAACATAAACATTTATTTTTTAATGATTTTTTCGAATACAACTTATAACTAATAATATAACTCGATTAAAAACATCCTAAAGATTTTGGGTCGATTCCAACTTAAAAACACTCTAAATTAAAATGATAGTTCATTTTTGTGGAAAGTTCATTTTACCATTCTAAAAGAACTAACAAAAGTTCATTAATTAATTAATGATTCCATGTTTGATGCTTTTCATTTTATTTAATTAGTATTCTTTTGAAATGAAAATGTAATTAATTAGGACTAGATAAACTCATGAGAAAGTTTTTTTTGTTGGCCAAAGAATAGAAAGAATTGAATTCCTTCAAGTACAATACACTATTACACCTAGAGTTCCCACTTTGAAACCCAAAGTGATTGGAGTTTGATGTTTGATGCTTTGGGGAGAGGTGAGATAGAACAAAAAAAGATTATCAATAAAGTAAAGAAAAGTGATTTATTGTTGGTTAAAAACTATGAGAAGATAAGTAATTCTAAAGACATTTCATTAAAAGTTAACATTAATTTACATCTTAAGCGTTTCCCTTGTATGTGTAGGAAAATATTTTTGAATCACTTAAAGTACATCACTAATCCACGTGTGATCACATAAACATTAAGTAGAAAACTTAATTGGATAAAACTTGTAAAACAATATATCAAATGGAAATGGATTTGGCATGCCTAAGATTTGACCACCCATGTCATTTTTTTTTTCATGAATCCACTAGAAATTGAAGAAAAAATTTAGTGAATTTGATGATCGAGTGGATATTGTATATGCCTTAACATGATAAATTAATTGATCACATTTTCTGACTTCTCCATCTGAAATTCGGCAATAAAAATTCTCGTGTCATTTGGATTATGTCGGGTATAATTAGATTTGTTTTCCTGATTGGGTATTCATTGACAATGTACATGACTCTTTTTATGTTAGAAGAAATATTGAAAAGAGATAAATGTATTAATTAATTAATAAAAAAAATAGACAAAAAATAAATAGAAAATATTAAAAATAGATAAATGAATTAATTAATTAAAAAAATTAAAAAAAAAATATATATTTAATTAATAAATATTATATTTTTAAAAAAAAACAATTAACCATGGTTACTCACGGAGGCTAGATAAGTCAATTTTTAATAGTATATACATTTAAATGAACTTTTATTAATTTATACGTGTAATTATACAAGTATAAGATTTTTTTTTCTTACTTTTCATTTTCATTTCATTATAATTTTCCTATACAATTTTTAGATCAAACAAACTGAAATGCCTGGTTTGGTTTGATTTATTAATTTAAATTTAATATTAATTAATTCAGCATTCAAACATATGTCTAGTTAGCAATAGATAATTCGAATCATCAAACAAAATATAATTTATCAGAGAAAAAATAAAATTATTATATAATATAATAGGAAACAAGTTGATTAAGAAATAATTAATTATCCTAATACATAACCAAAAAGGTGTAATGATCCGAGAAAAAGAAATAAATAAAGACAAAAATTGAATCATCTAATCAAAATGATGTTGTCACAATTTATTGAGCTTGTCTATGAAAATCTAAACATTAAAAAAAATATAAAAGCATGTAATTTTCATTTTTTTAAATCTAAATGTTAGAACTTTATTTTAAATAAAAGACACTAAAAACTCCAAAGTTAAAAGCAATATCATCTTTTCTATATACCATAAGAACCATTTTGGTTATTATCTTCTTCCAAGTTATTTTGTTTATAATGTCAAAATATATTTTTCTAAAGAATGTCACAAAAAAATTGATACTTTATGAATGTATATGGAACGCCAATAACTCAAATTACTACTACCTTAAATCATGAGACCATAATTACAAATTAAAGTTTATAAGATTTTTAGGCTTTACAAAAATATGAGCATCATAATATTTGTTAGTAACGAAAACAAAGTCTTTCATCATAAATATTTATGTATTGAGCTCTGGCATTACATTTTTCTTTTAAGTAAAACAAAAACTTTTCATTCTAAAACATGTTAAAACTTGATTTTAATTAAAAACAAGCATTTTGTTTTAGCTTTTTTCAAGCATTGCAACAAAATGAACATATAGTCATAGATTTCTCTACTAAAAAATCCATACATTTCAATTAACAACAATTTTATATAGTCACCCCTGAAGTATTCTCTTCTCACATTTATTTTTATCAAAGCTTATTTTAAAAATTCCAATTGCATTAAGGATGTCTGAAGGTCCGAAAACTATTTGGAAGAGTATAAGGAAAACACCCAGCAAACTGTCTAGGTCATACCAAAATCTAAGGCTCCGAGAAGAGTCTTCTAGAGACGCATCATTAATTGTGGACCCGTTAACTATTACTCCCCCAGCACGTGATACACATGACGAGGATGAATCTGAGGTTGAAGAGTTTATTGAGAGTACGTTTGGATCAATGGGGATGACGAGGAGGACCACAAGGAGGCTCATAAGGAGGATCATGAGTACCATTCCACTCCCGACCCATCATCGATAGTAACATGTTTACACTTAGTTATTGTTTGTATTGATTTACATCTAATTATAAATTTGATAATTTTGAAGAATCATATGCCCGCAAGAGACAGGGGAAGAACAACAAGAATATCGCGATATCTAGGAGGCCACCGGGGACAAAGATTGCTTTGACTTTTAGAGAGGTGGATGGGAGGCCCAACGGTGTCGGCGATGGAAGAAAAATGTGGTTTAGACATTTGGGTCGGTTGTGCGGGACCCCTCAGCCGTCTCACACCGTCTCCTGAAGTGGAAGACATTAAGTGATGACCAATTGGATTATTTTTGGATTGTTATGACGGTAATCATTACTTAATTATACATTAATCATTCAATATTTTTTTATAACATTTGAATGATTTATTTTTCAGGATCTGTTCGAGTGTACTAATGATGGTTCTATTGACCAATATCGAGTGAGTGGATTGGCACACGCCAAACAAATATGGGATAGGTGGCGCTCAAATTTGAATAGGGATTATATCCGCATTTATCAAGGAGACGAGGCGGCGGTACTCGCCAATCCCCACGAGACTACGATTGAGATGATTGGGAGTTCGTGTGTCAGAACCATTATTTCACGGAAAAATTTAAGGTACGATTTCATAATTCAAATAAAATCTGATATTAATTATTTTAACTTCATTTTTTATTTCAAATACAGCAAAATAGTCGTACCAATGTTGTTAACATGAATAAGCTGAAATTCTCACATCATACTGGAAGTAGACCGTTTGCTCAAGTGGAGAAAGAGTTGGTATGTACATTATTCATTATTTTTAATAACTTAATATAAAGAATGTTATTAATTTTATAAATCATTTCTTTCAACAGACACTTGAAATAGAACGGACCCCCTCCATCATTGAAATATTCAAAAAGACCCGTACCCCAAAACCTACAAAAGAAAACTCAACCCCTTCCGGGAAGAAAGAGCGCAAGAGAAAATTGTAAGTTAATTAATTTAAATTAATTACATAAAGCTAGCTTATTATTATAATGAAAATTTATTTCAAATGTCAGGTGGAGATGGAGGAGGTAAGAAGCAATGAACCGAATATATCTTACTTCGACTTGAAGAAGAGAGTGTTCGAACGCCAAAAGCATGAGGTAGTGATCGGTATGGGATCAGGCGTCCGGCCACATACTTTCGAGAGGATCTTCGAAGTGACAACAATTCACAACGATCCACTAATCGGTTGTTTGAGGAGAATCAAAGATTGGCGATGAAAGTGGAGGAATTGAAAAAGAGGGATGAAGAAAGAACTCGACTGAATAATGAAATGCAAACGGAAAAGCTAGAAATGAGGACAAGAATGGATAACTTTGAAATTTTTATGAGGCAATATCAACCACCTCCCCCTCCCCTACTAGCTAATTCAAGTACGTTTTGATTGGTTATTTCGACTGATAACAGATAACAGGTTTTTGAATGATTGAGTACGTTTTAATTCGAATGATAACATGTTGTTTAGATGATTGATTTGGTTTAGAATTTTGGAATAATAATGGTCATTTGGTTTATGAACGTTATTTGTATACATATTGGTTTGGCTGAACAAATTTTGGTTGCGCACAAAACAATCGGTCTATTTTGTACATTTTATAGGGAAAACCCGAGAGTTATATAGAAAGCTTTCAGTTTGTTTGAAATGGAAAAATCGAGAGTTTTCCATATACCTCTCGGGTTTATTTGAAAAGAAAAAACCGAGAGTTTTACGGAAAGCTTTCAGTTTTTCTTGAAAGGGAAAAATCGAAAGTTTTTTCATATACCTCTCGGGTTTATTTGAAAAGGAAAAACCGAGAGTTGTATGGAAATCTTTCGGTTTTTCTTTAAAGGAAAAACCGAGAATTAATTGAAAAACTCTCAGTTTTTCTTGAAAGGGAAAAACCAAGAGATTTCCATATACCTCTCGGGTTTTTTTGAAAAAGAAAAACTGAGAGTTAATTGGAAAGCTATCAGTTTTTTCTTATAGGAAAAAACCAAGTTATATGAAAAATTCTCGGTTTTTCTATTTAAAGAAAAACCGAAAGTTTTCCAACTAACTCTCATTTTTTTCTCTCGAGTATCTAAACCGAAAAATCTACGATATCTCTCGGTAAACATCCAATTATATTTACCGAAAGTGTCAATACCGAGGAATGACGAGAGTTATTCAAACCTTTGATATTTGGTCATTACCAAGAGATATAGAGTCATTATCGAGAGTTTTTACTCTCGATTTTGATCCTTTTTTCACCCGTGTATATAGCCATAATGAAAATCGAGACTTATAATGGTCAAATCAGCATATAACTTCATCTCCAACAAGACACACATTTTAATAGAAATCATCCTGAAAATTCATAATTCATAATAAGTTTAAATCTTTCTCTAGCAAAAATTTTCAGAGAGTTTTTCAACTTATAACAAATTTGTGTCCCACAAATTTGTATATATTCTTGTACTGCCATTTACAAAAGTTATTTGGCTTGGCTCACCATGATTTCTTATCATCCCTCAAAAAAAAATCTTAAATTCTCAACAATTGGGTCAAGAACATTTTTGAGTCTTCTCATCATGTCAACTCAGATTTTTCATCATATGTGGTCTTTATGAATATTATTATTTCCTAGAAAATTCAATTCACAAAATTTTGACTTTATTGGATAGAGCTATACAAATATGGTCCGTCTCATTAGAAAGTAATTTCATTAGACTCTATTTAAAATGGATAAAAGAAACTGGAATAAAATATTTTTCATTTTCTATAATGAGAGATTCAACAATTTCTTACTATCAAATAATTGTGTTCAGTAACAAAAAAATAAATAAATAAAGACCCACAAAAAAACATCACTCATAATTTATTATTTTTTTCAATTTTATTCATTAATTTTTCTCTAATTCTAAGAAAGTAACAAAATCACATTGATCAACTCATTTCATCCACAATCTCTCCTTCAATTTTTCAAACAATCCCAACTTTTTTTAAATCCACCCTAAATTTAATTTCTAATTACGTCCTTAATATTATCAATGTTAAAACCAAAACTCACTGCACTTAACATGATGTCATGGTAAAAAATATTACTTATTAGTTTTCATTTTTAAAATAACAATCAATAAAAAAAAAACATTCATTCCTATTTAAAATTAAATTAATCGACCTTAAATTAAATGCAAGCTCACTTCTCCAATCAATGTTAAAACTAAATATTCTAAAATTTTGAAGATAATTGGTTCATTTTGATTTGATACTGTCCATGTTCTTTCCGCATGGCCATGATATCACATTGGATAGGAGTGCTTGTCCCATATTGGTTATATGGAAATTTTATTCAAAAATCGAACCATCAAAATTTTTATTTTTTCATTAATTAAATAAAATACAATTTAATTTTTATTTATAATTTTATAATTTATTATTTATTAAAAATAAGGATATTTAAGTAATATATACATAAAAATCCATTTTTTTCTCAAATCATATCAAACATTTTATTTTGTAAACCCAATTTTTATCTTCAAATAACCCAGATCAAGCGAGCTCTGGATGTATTGGCCCCTATGGAAGTTATTTTATTTTCAATAAAAATGTATTTTTTTAATTATCATTTTTTTTATTAAAAAACAAAGTCTAGAGGTAAGTTACAGAAAAATCTAAAAGAAATTCAGTGGTAAATGGCCACATATTTCAGTGCTTAAAGCATGGGCCAATCTCTCTCTGACTCCTCATCATTACCACAATATATTCCAGACAAATATAAATTAAAAATTAATATTCCACAGACAAAAGCTACATTACACGCGCGTGCTCTCATTATGCCATTACCAGCACATTCCATTCAAAATTAAATAATAATATTTTCTGGTTATACATATTTTTCAAAATAACTTTTTTTTTATCAAATATCTTATAAAAATATTAATTTACATAAAATATAATTAGATAACAAGAATTCGGGTTAATATCTTAAACTTATAAAATAAATACATTGAGTAAAAATGGAAATGGAAAGGAAAAACGTTACTTTTAATTAATTATAATATAAAGAAACAGGAACATGAACAGCAGCAAAAGCCCTAATGCTGCTAAATCTAGCTTAACTTACAAGATAATGACAAATTAACAACAACAACCCATTAGACTAAACCCAGTTTTCTGCTAAATTTAGCACCTGTTCCTGTCTCTTATATCAAATAATAATAATGATAATAATAATATAAACCCACTCCTTACTTTAATTATACATCTTCATATATAATTAAGCATGTAATTAGTGTCCTAATAATTTGCTCAATCCATATCTCGATCTCTACTTGAATGCCCCTCCAAAATTAGGTGTCCAAAAATCAGCAGCTCTTGTAGTCTCAATAGCAATTGGAATTGTGCTTGATAATGGAACCAAACACAACCCTCTACTTTTTAGGTCTTGTTTTGAATTACCTTCTTTTGCTTCTTGTGAATACAATGATTCATTCTTCTGACCATGTTTTTGAATAGTGGGTTTCCCGTTTCTCAAGTAAGGACTACTTAAAACCTGCTAATGAAAACATAAATTATATAATTATAAGAAATTAATTGGTAATGAATGTACAATTTTTTCATTGGAGGAGAAGACATACATTGACTTGATCATGGAGAAACTTGATGTAATCGATTGCTTCGTGAAGAACAGATGCAGTATCAGTCTGAAGATTATTATTTATTATTTATAATTTATTAGCATATATCATATATATAAATACTAATTGAATTAATCAAAGGGTTAATTTAGTACCTTTCCAAAAGGTGAAACCAGTTGTTGCAAAGCTGTTATTCGATCCCCTAGCTTCTCCTTTCTAACCTGAGGACAATCTTTTCCCATTAATATACTTCTCTAAATATATAAACCACATGTGGTATAATTAAAAAAAAAAACTTTTTAGAAAAAACAAATCAAATGGTATTATATACCTTGAAAGTTGGTAATGGTGATGGTGTTTCAATTCTTGGTCTTTTCAATGGCTTTTGATCATTATTAATGTTCTTCCTCATTGTTGAGCTCCAAGATAAACCATTAGAAGATTGACTTGCAACCTTGAATATCAAGTTGAAACCTTTAGCTTTTTTTTTTTTTTTTTGACTAAAAGTTTAATAATTAATTCATGCATCATTAAATTAAATTACCTTAGGAGCTGTGATCTTGGGGCAGCTCAATGAAGGAAAGAAATTAGCCCTAATATCGGAAGGGCTCCATAAAGAAGGCGCTTGATCGGAGAAAATTGAAGGGTCAAAGGGAAGTTTTGGCATGGAAGGAGAGACCAGTTGAGAATTATTAGGGCATGGATAGTTCATGGGTAAGGTCTGGTTTTCGAAAACCGATAATTCTTGTGGATCGTCTTCGAATAAGGTTTGGAGCAACGTGGATGAATACCCATATGAAATAGGGTTGTTGAAAGCGTTGATATTCGATTCTTCTAGTGAAAAGGATTTGAAAGAATTATCTTGTTGTTGTTCCTCTTGCAAATTATTTGACATGTTATTATTAACACTGCAAGGAATATATAGGATAAGATTAGAACTTAGCCCTTTTTGTTGGATGGTTACAAAAGGAAGAAATCAAAAGTAGGTCAGGTCCTCAAAGTAAACTATAATTATTAGTGTTTATTTAGAAATTATAACATTATAAGCATAATATTCTTACTTGAAGGTTTGTTTCCAATCTTCCATGGCTTCCATCCCAAACATGTTTATGCTTGAATTCACGATGTGGCCGCCATCATTAAACCCTGAATCTGGAACATGAGAATGAATATCATCATCTTCATTGTTGATAGACTTGGAGAATATTCGTTTCATGTTCCAATCGAAGGGTTCTAGATCGGTTGAGCCAGCCAAACATGGAGAAAAACCAAAGGGAGTTGTTGTTGCCGGAATATTCCACCGTGTTCCACCGCAAACGCCGCCACGGAATTCATCACCCATATTACCAAACATTTTCTCTCTCTCTCTTCTTTTGTTGAATTGGTTGTGAAAGTGATGAAGCGCTCTCTCTATATATATACTACTACTAGCGGTTGGTGTACGGAAATTATTTGGTTGACATTTTTAATTTGTTTTTACATATAATGATATATGCTTGGTAATTTGAGAATCTAGGTTTGTTTGATTCTACCTTAAATCTTTCATCCAATACTTTAAATAGTACTCCATTCTAAATGATGTAATGTTATGTTACTTATGTACTATTTGGACACTTTTTTTTTTCAAATTCCACAAAAATAAAATAAAAAAATAAGTTCAATACAAGTTACCATTTGAGTGAATAAGTTAATTAACTTATCAGACAAAAATAATAATTCAATATCGAAATAAATTCTAATACCCTTAACTTTTTTGTCATAATTTATCCGGCTATGTAATTTAGAGGTCTTATTATCATTGCATTATCAAAGTAGAGGCTTTTAAGTGTTATAGTTAATCTCCTTTTAAGCTTAATAATAATCATTTGTCCCTCACTTTCTTTAAGGCTTGTAAGAGTTAGGTTATTTGAGGATTTTTTTAGATTTTGTTCAAAAAATTGTTTGATGGAAAATAGGTTATTTGAGTTTTTTATTTGTTGAAAATGATTTTTTTAAAGATAAAGTAAGATTATTTTTAAATTTTAGTTGATAAAATAAATCATTTAATTGTTGGAATAATAGTGATGTGAAATATAGAAAATTTGTATAAAACTAAATAAAACCCATAAAACTCTGATCAAACGAGCTTTTATTAGACGAGAAGGGGGACTATAGTAAACCACTCAACTTCATTAGGTCACAAGACTCATCATACTTAATGGCAAATATTTTTTTTTCGTTTATCCGCAAGCAAAATAATTATTCTTTTCTTTTAAAAGAAATTTTAGCTTAGTAATAAAACAAGATATTACAAGATATGGATTCGAGATTTCTTGATTATTTTTAAAAAAAAGTTATCTCTATTATAGGTAATCTTTTCTTTTAAAATTATGAAACCTTTTGTTATACGGTACGATTAATGATTTTTTCCTATTTATTTTGGTATAAAATTAATTTTAGGCAAGAAATACTTTTGAGTTTTTTTACAAATGATTTATTTCCTCAAGATTCTTATTCCTCTCACGGGTTAGGCTTTTGACAATGAAGATTTTTTTGGAGTCAATCAAGTAGAAGGTATAAATTCATAATTTGAAATATAAAGGGGTTGATAGGAAATGAGAATTATGAAAATTATTCCATTCTAAAAGTACAAAAAAAACTCATTAATTTAATACCAAACTCAACAAATTGTGACATTTTATACTAAATTGATTCTTTCCCAAGTCAACTATGTAACATCAAGATGAAGTTTTTTCAGCATTGTGATTCATGTCATAAAATCAATCCTTGAAAAAAAATACCACCTTACATATATATATCAATCAGCTTAGTTCAACCAAATTATTTTGATCATAGTTGGTTAAATCAACAACCTAAGCAATGAACTTTGAATAGTCTTAATTTCATCACCTTATTATACTCATTTTTTAGAAACAAATGTTTAATTTACATAATATACTTCTAACTTAAAAGTTGCATCAAAAAAAGATGCGGAAGATGACCAAGCTAATTCAGTTATTTGTGGTTTAGTCTCATCTCGATATTAGCTCTATAGTAACACTAGTAAAAAAATAGTTATTATGGAGGGCAGAATCTCTCGGAGAAAAGCTTCATGCCTTCGGTGAAAGAACTCACCGAGGGCGATAATCGCCCTCGGCGCGTCTCGGTGAAACAACCGTCGGAGAAAATAAAAAGCGCGTTTGCGAGGGCAGTCAAAGTCCTCGGAGATAAAGTATATCTAAGGGCAGTGAAAGTCCTCGGAAATAATAAAAGAGCATTTGTGAGGGCAGTTCTAATGCTCTCGGAAAATTCTTTTATTTATTAACAAAAGCTTTTCAAATGCTCTCGGCTATATATATATATATATACATTAAATAAAACGTTTATAAACTGAATTTTACCTATTTTAAACCAAACAATTTCAGACCTACATACATAAATTAGAAATACTGAATTTGATATACCAAAATCCCAATAAACTTCCATCTTCAATTCATTCAACATTACAATATCTAATAAACCAAAATCCCAATTAACCCATAGTCAAAATATTTAAAAATATAAAAAAACATCATATACCCGATTGATCCGGTGGTGGAAGTGAAGGATATCTCGCCATAAATGCCGCCAACTGGTTCAGAAATTCTTCCCTTTGTCTTTGTGACTCAAGAGCTTATCTTTCAATTTCAATTTGTATTTGTCTTTGTGCCTCTTGTGCTTCTCTTTTAGCTTCATGTGCTTCTCTTTGTGACTCAAGAACTAAAGTCTCCAGTTGTTCTCTTTTCAAAGCCTCCTCTTGTAACTCGGTACGCAACTTCTCAACCTCTTGCTCACTCTACTGAGATTTGCTTCCACCATGCAAATTTCCTCTAAACTGGGTGTGACTCACACCGGTTCCCATTCCAATGACTCTCCCGTGCCCTTGTCATCCAAAAACCTTCTCGGTCAGCTCATAATCAGACATTTCGAGATTTCTTTCGAGCGTCTGACGCATCACATCCTACAAAAAGAAACAATAGTTGATTAATTAATTATAAATCAATAAATAATTGAAATATGAAGTATACACTTACAATTTTCTGTTGTATATCGGGATCCACCACACGAGTAGGGTCGTCACCTGTTCCTTTTTTATTGTGTGTCTCATAAAAAAGTTCAATGTGTGATGGCGCAATACCCATACTCTTCTCCTGTTAAGATTAAATGTTAGTATTGTTTTGTTAATTATCAAAATATAGTTAACATCTAATGACTCTTGAATAAATATATTTACCATTTTTGCTGCCACCTGAGAGAATGACACACTCCCCGCATGATGTGTCATTCGAAGATTCTTTCGATTTTGAGAATTCCGCTCACTTCTTACCTATTTTTGAAAACATCAATTAATACTTAATTAATTACATTATAAACAATGATGTATAAAGTTTAGAATTTAAAGATTCACCCGTAAATCGTCTTAAAGAAAGTGACGATCCAAGATGTTATTCCAATCATCTTCTATATATTCATTTGGTTTGTGTGCTTTGATAGCTGTTATATCCCCATTATGAGATTTAATGTGATTCCGGTTGATATCACATCAATACCTATCCCAAACCACCTTAACATGTTTCATTATATGTTTCCGATAATACTCAATATGTTCGGCACTGCCTCAAAACGATTCTGCAAAGACACGAGATTAATTATTATTATGTATTAAAAAATTAAAGCTAATACAATAAGATATTAACATTTACCCTTACCGACTTCCAAAGATGCTCTATGTCGGTGGAACTCAAGTCTGACCAATGAAGAAGACGATGTGATATCACAGTCGGATCCCGAACTACGATCCCAATATGTCTAGACCATGTAGTGCCGTTGTCGGAACACACTCTCCCATTTGGTGAGAATTCTATTGTTATTTTCTCACCCGCGCTCAACTTCGAAAGGGCCGTGTTCTTATTTTTCCCCCGACCCTTTCTCTTTGATGTAGAACCTAAAAAAAATTATATAACATTAGTAAATGAATTTTTATGTATTCAAATATTATAACTTATACCTTCAGGCTGAGAGGATGATGTCGTCATCATCTCAACCTCTGGTAACGTCGGATCTACATGGTCGGGTGTGTCATCTGGCTCATTAGAACCACCCGCCTCGAGGAGATCGGTGCTCCTCTGAAGATCGACTCTCCTCTAGAGATCGTCGAGATTCCAATACATGCCCCCTTTATGTTTTTGCTTTGGTGCCATCTCGATCTGTTAAAAAAAATATGTTACATAATTTTAACTAATTAAATTCAAATAAAGTACAATGAAACCTTAGTTAGATGTTCGAATAACGTGGGTTTATTGTTGTCACAATTTTCCAACCAGGCCTTGATGCCATATCTGGAACTTAGAACACTTGTTTCGCTTGACTTGCTAAGATAAACGGTGCATTATTCTTAATTTTCAAAGTGTAGTTCACATTAACACTTATAAAACCATATTTGTCTATTTTTATTCCACAATCTCCCGAATGGACATCAAACCATTTGCATTTAAAAATAATCACTCGTCTTCCACTAAAGTATTCAACTTTTATAATGTTCGTCAACACTCCGTAGTAGGACAATGTTTCGGTATCATTGTTACCCAATACAACAACACCACTGTTTTGAGTTGTTAAACCTTCATCGTGTCTCTCAATGTTGAATTTGTAACCATTAATTCGACACAACACGAATCTCTTTGCATAACAAGTAGGACCACTTCCTAATATTCTTAGATCCTAAGAAATATTTTCTCCAAGTTGAGAAATCTAGTTAGAGATCATGAGATTAGTCTAATTATAATGTAATACAATAAAATTATATATATAACATTATTATAACTCACTCTTGTCTTGAAATAGGCTACGTAACGTCTATCACGTTCATCAATTGGTATGAAATGATTATCATATTCTCGGTTGAACTCATTGTATATCAATTTGAATGATAATTGGTCAATCCATGCATGTAAATTGAAAGATAAATATACAAGTAATATTTTGAGAATTTACTTGTAAATAGGTTCGGCCTCTAGACAGTTCTTTAATATGTATGAATGAGCTCTCTCTTGATCACCCAGTTCGTACATGTAACTAATTCTCTTTGATAACTCTTCCAAACATATAAATACAGATAGAGTTGAATCTCGCACTAATGTACACATAGAATCTTGATCTTCCAAATATCTCACACATAAGCTAATACTTTCATTCACTAGATAACTCTCTCTAATTGAACCCTCGGGAAAATTTTTATTTCTAAGATAATTCTTCAATGTACCCATATATTGCTCAATAGGATACATTCATCGATAGTGTACGGGTCCTCCAAGAAAATCCTCGAACGCCAGATGTACGGGCAAATGAACCATTATGTTGATAAAAGATGGCGAAAATATTTTTTCAAGCTTGAATAACATTATAACAATATCAAGTTGAATTTGGTCCAAGTCATGTGTATTCAATGACTTACAACATAATAACCGGAAAAACTTCGATAGATTCACAACTACATCGTAGACATCTTCCGGAAGTAAGCCACGTGTTGCTAGAGGAAGAAGATATTCTAATATAATATGACAATTGTGACTCTTTAAACCCTGAATCTTCTTTTCATCTAAGTCAACACATCCCCCAATGTTAGAACAGAATCCTTCCGGCATCTTTAATTTTTTCAAAAATTCACAGAAAATTTTCTTTTGAATAAGAGAAAATGCGTATGGGACAGCGGGACATTGGAAAACTCCATCGACCTCAACGAGATGTAACGAGTGTTTTATTCCCATCAATTGTAAATCTTTCCGAGCCTTCAATCCTTCTTTCGTCTTCTCTTTCACATCCATCATTGTTCTTACGATGCTATTGCAAATATTTTTCTCAATATGCATGACATATAGATTATGTCTTAACAATAGATTTTTCCAGTATGGTAGAGTAAAAAATATAGATAATTTGTTCCAATTATCCCCTCGCACATCATAACGGATTTTCGATTTTTTTAAAATTAAAACAACGTCTTTTAAACTCTGAGCTTGCATGTAGGCTTCCGTACCTGATAATAGTGATGGGGCCATTTGATATTATGTATTACCGTCAAAGGCTTCACGTTCTTTCCGGAATCTGTAGTTAGGGGGGAGGAAACGCATATGACACATATAACACTCTTTCTGATAATTTGTCAATCTCATCGAAGCGGTACCAATATTACAACACGGACACACAAATTTTCCCTTAGTACTTCAACCGGATAGATTTGCATATGCAGGGAAGTCGTTAATAGTCCATAACAATGCAACATGCATGTTAAAATACTCTAAAGTGGATGCATCGAAAGTTTGAGCACCTGTATGCCATAAGGACTGTAATTCCTCAATTAACAATTGTAGAAAAATATCAATCGCATCACCAGGACTCTTAGGACCGGGAATTAACATGGATAACATGAAATTACTTAAGTCCATGCATATCGTCGGTGGTACATTGTAAGGTATTAGAACAACCGGCCAAATGTTGTACGATTGTTTTCCATTAATAAATGGATAAAACCCATCACTAGCCAAACAAAGTCTTACGTTTCGGGTCTCTGAAGAGAAATCGGTGTAGTGTTCATCAAACGACTTTCAGGTCATAGAATCTATGGGATGACTCAAGAATTTGTCGTCTACTCGACTATCTTTGTGCCATCTCATTAGTGGAGTCATTTTGCACATTTAACGCAAGGAAAAGCAATATTTTCTATTCCAGTAGAGTATTGAGCAAAGTTTAGGAATTCCTCAATGCCTTTCATATATTGTGGATGATCTCGACGTAGGACCATCCAACTTTTGTCCAGAATTTCCATTTTCCAATGTCGATCAGATTTCTTAACACCAAACTAGGTTTATATAGAAAAGAGTATTAGAAATTAATTAATCTCAATCATTTGAATTGTTTAGATATTAAGAATTATTAAAAAGTAACATCTTGATTTACAAGAGGATTCATTAAAATATCAAACAAAAAACCTAAATTAATAAGACAATTTAACCTACATCTTATATATATAGTCCAAAAGTCACTCAAATAAATATCATCATATCAAATCTATAATAATGAAGGAATGCTAATATATGTAATGTAAATCCCTAAATCAATGTAAATCCAGTAGGCAGACAAACATATCTAATGAAGACACAATTAACATCAATGTTTATAGTAAAAATTTATTAACTGATGGAATAGAAAGAGCAAAACCTGGAATTGGCAAGAATGCAACAGTAAAATCAAGCAGCAAAGATAGACCCAAGTGTTTGTCACTATAACAAAGTTAAACGAGTAATCAAAAAGATAGACAAACAAATGTGATTAAGAAGATGAACGAGCCAACTAACTTACAAATTGTTCTTCTTAATGTGAATAAATAGACAAAACTACAATAAGACTCTAATTATTCCAGCTGCAAATTACTAAATAGACAACAACATACAAGACTCTAATTCTTTCATTATGAGACATTAAGTATGTGTTCAAATGTAACATTCATGGCATACTGCCTATTTCGTATTTGTTATATCGGAACTACAAATATAACTCTCTTATTGGTTCACTAAAATAATAAAATACCATAAACATACATAAAACCAGCCATGGCCTAAAGACATTCATAATCTATTCTAAAAGAATGAAAAATGCATAGAAAGTCAAATTGACCGCCAATCTAGTCAAATTAAAAACCTAAAAGACTTCGTTATGCAAGATTTCTAGAGGGATTTTAATTGTTCCCAATACATATTTACAATACAAAATGATATCCCACAAATTGAAAACCTAAGTCATATAATTAATAGCCAAACTAATTAATCCAACTTTTCATACATGTTACCCATATAAATAACATTTTCCAAAAAGGCTACATCAAAATTATGTTATATGGAAACAACATCCACTTGGTTATTTGAATAACCCTAGTTTTAAATATGGTCATGCTTATGTTGAAAGTTACAAAATAAAAAACTATGTTCATAAGACGAATTAATGAAAAACGAAGGCTGAAGATATCTAGAGATTGTTCAGCAATAGAGGACAGAGCAATAGACTGAAATCAAATTAATAATCGTTGAGCTTCAGCTTCTGGAACGCACTAAATCAAATTAGATAAAGTAATAAATAAACTGTTCAGATTCGAAGCAACGAATGGAGAAATCATTGCTGAAATCAAATTAAATCACAGACAGTGGAACGAACGGAGAAATCATTATCTCTAACTAGGTTCAGCTCGAAAAAAAAGAAGCAAGAAATAAAGGACTAACTAGCGGAGCAACGAACAGGCGGCGGAGCGATGGACAGGCGGCGGAGGCTAAAGAGAGAGAGAAAGAAGGAAGCGGAGGAGAGAAAGGGGATCGGGCGGAGGCGGAAGCGAGGAAGGAAGAAAAAGAAAGAAGGAAGAAAGAAAGAAAGAGGGTCGAGGTAGGGTTCATTAAAGAATCTCATTGAGGGCGTAAGGTGGGCCCTCGGAAATAAAGTATTCACCGAGAGCTAACTTCAATAGTCCTTGGAAATAAAAGTTTTCAACGAGGGATAACTTCTGCCCTCGGTGACCATGTTAAATATGCATGAGGGAAAATGAATGCTCTCGAAATTTAAATTTTAACCGAGAGCATCTAACCGCTCTCGGTGAGCCTCCTCGGTAATTTGACATTTTTTACTAGTGTAAAACTTTCCAATTTAAAAAAATATATTGTTGGTGCCACAAACACTAGTAGAATTAGGATGTTTAGCGACGAACATTGGCAACAGCGAAGTTATGCCATGGTTAATAAATATTATTAGCATCGACGAATTAATCGCCTTGGTTAATAAAAATTATTAGCCACGGCAAATTATGCTATGGTTAAAAAAATTATCAGCCACGACTTTCTTTGTCGTCGTCATCGCTAATAGTCTGGTTTTCCTGCCCCTTTCCCGCCATTATTATCAGCAACGGTTTTTAATATGAACGTCGTGGCTTAAATTTAGGTTTCCCTACCATTTTTAAAAAGAATATTAGCCACGGAGATAGCATAATGTCCTGGCTAATATTATAGATTATTAGCCATGGAATTATGTTATCGTCATTCCCAATAGTCTTTAGAATATCAGCCACGACAATAGCATAATGCCGAGGTTGATAATCTATATTAGTAGCCACGACACTATGCTATCACCGTCCCTAATAGTCTTTAGACTATCAACAACCTATCGACAAATGTCGTTGCTAATATTTATTTCTAAATAAGTTTCATTGCCTATAAATAGTACGCTCCTCTCTCGTTTCTCATAAAAGAATTTGAGATTTCCAAATAAGTGAAATAACTAATTTTCTTCTAATCAATATTCAATCGGGATTTTCTCAATCTCTTCTGAGATATCTCTATCTTCAATTGGTTAAAAGGAAATTGAATATTTCTCAGAAGAGCTTGACTGTTTATTGGTTAGAAGCACATTGGTTGAAGGTCACAAGGAGAAACCAATTTCTACAGTCACTTTACACGCTCCTCTCTCGCTTCTCCTTAAGGAATTTTCTCAATGATCATCAATCCTTCTGAGAAATCTTCATCTTCAATTGGTTAGAATAAAATTGAGGATGAAAATTTCCTAAGAGAGTCTGATTGTCTATTGTCTATTCGAGTCGTCCATCAATTTGATTTATTAATTACTTGATTATATATTATCGACATATAAAAACTTTGCAAGTATTTTGACCCAATGACATATAATTACTTGATTACTTGAAGATAGAGTACTTTGACTTTGATTATAAAAATGATATGATATGATGTGATGCAACAATATTTTAATTAAATGTTTAATTATGATTCCAAAACAAATAATTGAGGATTGTGCGATGTACAAGTAACATATGATCTTGAAATATTTAACAAAACTCTTGTAGTATAACTTATTCATAAAACTTTCAATCTTTCACAATTTTCAATCTTTAAAACAATCAATCAATTCCATTTCTATTAACCTGTCATTAGACTTTATGGGTATATTAAAAAAAAGATATATTATTAGCGTCGATTTTACCATAATGCTGACGTTAATATGTGAGACTTTTTGCCAAAATGAAATGTTTTTTCAGAAATGAGTATCAACATTGGTTTTAGGGAACGTCGACGTTAATATGTTATGTTATTAGTGTTAGTGTTAGTGTAAGCTGACGTTAATATGTGAGAGTTTCTGCCAAATTGAACGTTTTTTCATAAAGGAGTATCAGCGTCGACTTTAGGGAACGCCAACGTTGATATATTATATTATTAGTGTCGGCTTTACCTTAAAGTCGACGCTAATAAAAAGGAGTTTATGCAGAATTTGAAACACTTTTTGGAAAAAATTAGTAGCGTCGGCTTTAGAGAAGCCGACGTTAATATGTTATAATATTAGTGACAGCGTTACGACAAATGAATACTAATGTCGGCACACAATAACGTCAACGTTGATTCTTATATTAAAACAACTAGCGCTTCTTTTTTCTTCTATCTTCTCCGCCGCTCTTCCTCTCTCTCGCTCACTTAACTATCTCTTTGTCGATTCATCCTTATCGTTCATCCGTCGTCAGTCCGTTCGTTCGTCCTGTTAGGATTTGTATCTCTCAAATCCGACCTACTTGAAACGATTTGTAAAAAACTCAAGAAAAAAGAACACAAGAAGACACAGATTTATAGTAGTTCACTCAAAATGAGCTACGTCCACTTCAGCCGCCACCAGATTTCACTATAAAGAAGAAGAAAGAATATAGAGTTTTTGCCTCACACTTTATCTCTCTAGAATTCTATCTCATTTCTGTAAACTCTTAATAATCACATATTTATAGGGTAAACATTCAGGTAATAAACCTAAATAACTCTTGGTCAGGCCAAAGCCCAAATCAAATGCAAACTCAATAAACTCTAATTAACAATATAAAGTTTATTATAAGTGTAGGCTCCATAACTCAACACATCCTCTATCCTTCTACGCTGCTCTTTATCCATTCATTTTGTCGGTAACAATTCAATTTGGTAACAGTTCAATTTGAGTGCATGATTTTGATAGATTTTAGGTTTGATCTATGTTTGATAGGTTTGATTTTTTGATAGATTTAAGTTGATATTAATGATTTAGGTTTGAATGTTTGATCTATTTAATAAGTTGTTTGATTTATGTTATTTATTTTTGTTTGATTTTATTTGATTTTGTTTAATTTTGTTTGATTTAGGTTGTTTGATAGGTATTATGGATAGATTTAAGTTTAATTTTGGTTGATAGATTTATGTTTGATTTTGGTTGATAAATATTATTGATAGATTTTAGGTTTGATTTAGGTTTGATTTATTGATATATTTAGGTTGAAATTATTGAATTGGGTTTTAATGTTTGATTTATTTGATAAGTTATTTGATTTTGGTTGATTAAGATTATTTGATCCATGTTTCTCTAGAATTCTATCTCATTTCTGTAAACTCTTAATAATCACATATTTATAGGGTAAACATTCAGGTAATAAACCTAATAACTCTTGGTCAGGCCCAAGCCCAAAACCAAATACAAACTCAATAAACTCTAATTAACAATGTAAAGTTTATTATAAGTGTAGGCTCCATAACTCAACACGTCCGCTACCCTTCTACGCTGCTCTTCATCCGTTCGTTTTGTTGGTAACAATTCAATTTGGTAACAGTTCAATTTGAGTCCATAGTTTTGATAGATTTTAGGTTTGATTTATGTTCTATAGTTTTGATTTTTTGATAGATTTAAGTTGATATTAATGATTTAGGTTTGAATGTTTGATCCATTTGATAAGTTGTTTGATTTTGTTTGATTTATGTTATTTAATTTTGTTTGATTTTATTTGATTTTGTTTAATTTTGTTTGATTTAGGTTGTTTGATAGGTATTATGGATAGATTTAAGTTTGATTTTGGTTGATAGATTTATGTTTGATTTTGGTTGATAAATATTATTGATAGATTTTAGGTTTAATTTAGGTTTGATTTATTGATATATTTAGGTTGAAATTATTGAATTAGGTTTTAATGTTTGATTTATTTGATAAGTTATTTGATTTTGGTTGATTAAGATTATTTGATCCATGTTTGCAGATAGATTGTCATTGTTCTTTAATTTCAGTTTAACCGATCGGATTCAAATAAATATTCGACATTAATCTTTGTCGGCATTCTCCATTTGGTAAGTTCTAAAATTTATCTATATTTTTTATTATTAGTATTGAATGTTTAGAGTAATAACTTACTTGGATTATTAGATTGCATGTTTAGAGAAATAACTTATTTGGATTATTAGGGTTGCATGGTTAGAGAAATGACTTATTTGGATTAATATGTTATGTTTTTTATTGTGTTTTAGTTAGTATGTTGATTAATTGATTATATGTTGCTAGTAATTAAATAGGTAGATGTTAATTTCATTACTGGGTTATTAATTCCTATTTAAAATGGAAGTCCCCGATAAAAGTTGGATGACTTTACGCCTATATGATCCAAATTATATTTAAGGGGTTGAAATGTTCATAGACTTTGTAATTAAGTCTATTAACAGAAATTCGATTGCTTGTCCGTGTGTAAAATGTGCAAATCTAACTTATGAGAATATAATAGTGGTTAGAGATCATCTAATTACGTTTGGAATTCGTCAAAATTACATTTTTTGGTACTTTCATGGAGAAACGAGATCTTCGAATGAAAGGGATGATGAAGAGGATAATGACGATGAATTAGATGACATTAAAGATGAGAATCAGGGTGGAGTGTGAGAGAATGCCGTTAATAATGAAATGAATGAAGAAATTGATCAAGATGATCAATTTATGGAAGAGATTATAAATGATTTGTATCCCACCGTTGAAGCCTCAAATAATGAATGTCATGTTGATGATGATAAGACATTCTACCGGTTATTGGATGATTCAAACATCCCTTGTACGAAGGATCCCAAATTTCAAAATCCTTCACTTTATTTAAATTACTTCACATTAAAAATATTGGTCAATGGACCAACACTTCATTTGATTTGATATTAAAATTTCTCAATGAGGAAATATTACTATCTAATTCTAAGTTGTCAAGTTCATACTATGAGTGTAAGAGATTTATTACAAACATCGGTTTAACGTATAACAACATTGTTGCTTGTAAGAATGATTGTATGTTCTTCCATAAAGAAGATAGAGATTTGGACAAGAGTAAAGTCTGTGGTGTGTCTAGATAGAAGAAGATCAACCAATCAAGTAGTACGCTTTGGAAAAAAGTGAATGGGAAGTTCATTCTAAATAAAATTTTACGACATTTCTCATTTGCACTGAGGTTATAAAGGTTTTACATGTGCTCCAAAACCTCTCCTCAGATAATTGGCATAAAGATAATATTGATGATGAAGTTTTTAAGGCATCCAACTAATTCAATGATATGGACGTCCTTCGATGAAAAGTTCAAAGATATCTCCTACGAACCTCGTAACGTATGACTTTCTCTCGCAAGTGACGAGCTCCAACCCTTTGCAAATGGAAAGACTTTTTATAGCATTTGACCTGTTATTATTATCCCTTTTAACGTCTCTCTTACAATTTGTATGGATAAAAATAACTTTATTTTTTCCATGTTAATCCTCGGACCAAAAAGTCCTAAGGATTCGATTGACGTGTTTCTCCAACCATTGATTGACGAGCTAAAATAGTTGTGGCATACCGGTGTGATGACTTACGACGCGAGTCGTAAATAATATTTCAATATTCGGACAGCTATGTTGTGGATTATTAATGATTTTCCGACATATACCAATTTATCTGGATGGAGTACGAAGGGTAAACTTGCATGTCCGTGTTGTAATAAGGATACAGCTTCGCTGAGATTGGTACACTGCTAAAAAGAGTGTTACATAAGTCATTGACGGTTTCTTTCACCTACTCATCGTTGGCGTAGGAAAATAGATTATTTTGACGGTAATATATAGTTAAGACCGACACATAATTTTTTGTCTAGAACTCAACATATTTTTCGAACTACTATACTAGAAAATGCTATTATTGAAGCATAATTTGGATATGATGCATATTGAGAAAAACATTTATGATAATGAGTTGGGCACTATATTGGATTTTAAAGAAAAAAATGAAGGATGGACTTAGAGCTCGTAAAGATTTGGAATTATTGAACATAAAATATTCATTGCATCATGTTGAAGTCAATGGTGTTCTTCAATGTCCGGCAGCCATATACGCACTTTCCTCAGATTAGAAGAAACTATTATGTATGTTTCTTAAATGTGTAAAAATGCTAGAAGGGTTCTGCTCCAATATTGGAGGGTGTGTAAACATAATTGATAATAAAATTTATGGATTGAAGAGTCACGATTGTGACATCCTATTAGAGTATTTGATTTCACTTGCTACACGTGTTTTACTTCCAGATGATGTGTATGATGCTCTAGTGCACTTATCTAGGTTCTTCCGATTATTATGTTAAAAGCCTTTACATCGAGATGAATTGGAAGAGTTGTAGGATGACATTGTTTTGACCCTTTGTAAATTGGAAAAGATATTTCCACCTTCATTCTTTGATATGTACATTTGCATGTACACTTAAACTTTGAGGCTTTGTTAATAGGGTATGTCTAGTATGGATGGATTTATCCAATTGAAAAATATATGGGTACCTTGAAAAAGTACATTCAAAACAAAAACTTTCATGAATGCTCAATTAGTGAGAGTTACCTTTGGAACGAGAGTATGAGTTTATGTACTCGATATTTAGAAGATAATAAGTCAATAGGGACATGGATACAACCAACTTCAACAATATTTGTATTTTTGGCAATGAAAGATTTATTGACTGCAACACTTTACACTTACGAACCAGGTGATCGAGAGCGTGCTCACGTATACATTTTGAGAAATTGTATTGAAGTCGGACAATATTACAAGTAAGAGTTCATAAGCTGATTAGTGAGTAATTAACAAATTATAATTAAATTTCATTAATGCAGTGAATTCACGTAAGAGTCGATCGATACAGGGCGACTCAATCTTTCTAATCTTGAACACGATAAACTTTACATAAGTTTTTTCAATAATAAAGTGGGGGCAATTGAATGATGAAATAGATCGAACTTTGAGTCTAAAGATTCTTGAGAGTGACCTGACAATTTGTGCTAAGAAGTATAACTCCTATAAAATAAACGGATACACGTTCAACACTGAAAAGCATGACGAAGGGTTGATCACGCAAAATAGTGGTGTATGGAGCCGAAAACGATAAATTACTAGATGTTTAGTATTTTGGTGGTAACTAAATAATTTATTTTAAGTGTAGATGGTTTGATGCACATTCCAAGGACCGTGGTATAAAAGTAGATAAATAGGTTTTGTAAGTGTTAATGTGAACAAGACATTGAGAACTCAGATTCATAATCCGTTTGTAATGGAAAATCAAGCACAACAAGTGTTTTACACTACGAATATGGCATCTAGACATGAATGGGAAATTGTCTCAAAAATAAATCTCCGTTATTCTAACATTTTAGATTAATTTGGGTTAAATAGAATATGACCACCTCTATAAAATTCTCACTTTATTTTACTTGTTGATATCATGGCACCTAAGGGATGAGTTACACGAGGAGCTCTATCAAGATAGATAGACGATCTTCGAGCTCATACAGATGATGTAGAGTTTAATGATCATATGAGCTATATGGGAACACTTTTGGAAATTGAGGGATTGAATGATTCCACCATTCCCGAAGTGTTTGTCACATCAGAGAAGGATTACCACTTTCCCGAGACTATAGGTAGTTAATTACAACTTATACGTGATTATATAAATGTTAACAAATCTCGTTTCACTGTTATTTTGAAGGGTCTTCATCGAGGAGAGGATGGGGAAGAACAAAAACACGGTTCTCGGGAAAATGGCAACCGGGGAGAAGATGGGCTTGGAGTTCAGGGAGATGGATGGAAAGCCCACATACGATAACGCTTGTTATTAGTCTTGACATATGGGCAACATTGTCTGGAATCCCGGGGTGGTGCCACATTGTCTAAAAAATTGGTATGATCTTCCACATTCCCAATTAAACCATATATGGCGGTCCATCTCTATGAGTTTATTTTTTAATGTGTTATTTTATAATTTGAAGCTTTCACAAACCTAAAATCTGTTGTTATTTTTCAGAATTCTTTCATATCTGCAATAGTCAATCACATTGACTCCTACAAAAATAGGGTGACGCCACAAGTGAAGAAAGCATGGAATAGGTAGATATACGAACAAGAAACACTACATCCAACCATATAATGACAATGAGGATAGAATTAGACTAAACCCTCCTCTTAAATTCGAATTCGAAGATTGGAATTATCTCCTTGAGCATCACTACGTCACGACTGAATTTAAGGTATAGTAGTCATTTATAATTCATTATATGTTTAATCGGCTATTAACTAACAAATATAACTATCTTATAATTGCAGGAAAAAAATATGACCAACGCCGATAATAGATTGAAATTGCTATACCCCCTAGCACACTGGCAATAGACCATTTTTGTAAGTGGAGCGACATATGGTAAGTTTTAGTAAGAGTATTAAATTTTTATAATATCTAATAGATAATATATATATGTTATTTGTACAGGAGAAGGAGATTGGACACGCCCCTAGTTATGCAAACTTCTTCCTACAAACGCATACTAGGAGATCGATTGTCGTGGATCCGACTCTTGCGCCTTTTCAGCATGATCAGCCGTCTGTCGTAAGTTGTAATCCTTTCTATCGTTTTAGTTTGCATGTCTAAGTTTAAAATTACTAACAATATTGTAAATGATTGTAGACTGTGATGTGTGAGCGGCTAGAAGAAAACTCTAATATGTCGTAGTTTGAGGTGTATGAGGCTGCTTTGGAATCATAAGGACATGGGAGGGTGACCGGGATGGGATTGGAAATATGTTCAACACACTTTAGAGTCGATCAACGGGGAAGTTCTTCCTCGAGTATCAACATCTCACGCATGTCTCTACGTCTACAGACAAAAACATTGTTGGAGGAGAACAAGAACTTAAAAAACGGATGGAAGAGATGAGCGCACAGTAGGAACATGATATGGAGTTGCGTGCACAACAGACACTTGAAATGGAAGAGATGATTGCAAATCAGGCATGTGAAATGGAGTTGCGCGCATAACAGACACGTGAAATGGAAGAGATGCGCGCAATGATGCTTGCACAACAAAAGACTATAAAGACGCTTATGCCTAAAATCCCCCCTCCTTAGTAGTGATTGACATACGATTTGAGATTTTTGGACTAATACGATTAGAGATTTTTATTGAAACATGGAAATGATTTTTATATATGAATGGTCTTTTTTGCTAATAGTAGTACGGCAACAAATGAAACAGGTTTAATAAAATCCAAAAAAATGCTAAAAAAACCCGAGAGCAAGCATTATCAACGCCGACGTTAGGAGAGCGCTAACGTTGATAAAGAACGATATTAACGTCAACATTAAGAGAACACCAACGTTGATAAAGAACAATATTAACGTCGGCATTAGGGGAGCGCCGACGTTGATAAAGAACGATATTAACGTCGGTGTTAGGGGAGAGTCGGCGTTGATAAAAAATAATATTAACGTCGGCATTAGGGAGAGTCGATGTTAATATCGTTCTTTATCAATTTCAGCTTTCTCCTAACGCCGACGTTAATAATGGAATAAGAAAGGATTATCAACGTTGGTGTTAGGAGAATATCGATGTGGTTAAACATCTTTATCTTTTAACAACCAACTCTTTAGCAACAACGTTCGACGATTTTGTTCGTCATCGCTAAAAAAAGTATCGACGGCATTTGGGCTTTTAGCGATGGTTTTTGTTGTCTCTAATAGTATATTTTTCACTAGTGAAACTAATGAAGCAAATCAATCTAGATCAACTCATTTTAAATCTGAAAAACTCTATCAAATTTATTAAAAATTGATCATAACTCCATGTAACTATATAAGCAACAAAATGTAAACAACGACAAATATATGTCCAAAATAGTTCAATGCAAAATTATCCCGAACCAATTGAAGAACCGACGCCATCATCCCTTTTTGGAAGACGACCGAGTTTATCTTTTTTGTTCCATTTGCAAGTCTCTAAACTTTTAAATTCTTATTCTTTCTATTTTTCAGGTTGATCCTATCTATTCGTTTTTAGAGTTATTTCCTTGTTCACGGACATTTTTTTGTCTATTTGTTTTCTCAGCCGTCACTGAAAATCTCGAGTTAGGTAAAACGTTCCCTCATTCTCAGAATCCGAAAATAAAGCAGAGACAAAACAAAATCAGTCTCAATTACATATCGGACTTAATAGGATTTGAAGACAAAATATAATTTGTACTTGTCCTTTTGCTTAGACTTTAGACCAATACAAGTTAGTCCACAAACAACTAATAATTTAAGTATTGAGCAAAAGACAAGAATTGTAAAGCTAAATATTTTGTAATGAATACTAATGTACCTTTCTTATTGCTTTGGAACAAAGTTATATATTTGGTTTCTTTGATTAATGTTATGTATTTAATATATTTAATGACTCTAATTAGTTTTGAAATATTTATATATATTTCATTTTATTTATTCATTATTTTAATTTCTACTCAAATCTCTTAAATTAAAATAATAATTATGGTAAAATCGTATACTAATATTCTAAATTTAAACAATAATATATTAGAGTTTAGTAATTTATTTTTATTTATTTAACATACTATCAAGATAATTTAAGTAAGAAATGTCTTATCTTATAAATAAATAAATAAAAAACATTTCTTACTAAATTAAATATATATATATATGGATTATTATAAAGTGAATAAATTAGTTCATTATAAAAATAAGGAGGACTAATGGAAATTGCCAGCACCCTACCCTACACACCGCCCAGGTCACGGCGTCTCCGTCGGCGTCAACTGGGATACTATATATATATATATATATATATTTATTTATTAAATAAATTGACGGATAAAATTCTTTTCCTCTTCTCTCTCATATCAACCTGAACTTAAGGTCCATAATTGGGATACTTTATGATTGACTATAAAATTCAACAAACTTTTGGCTCCTTTAATATTTTGTTTCTTTATATAAAATTAAAATTAATATTTCCCTTCTTTATATTTATTTAAAAATAAACTTCATTCTGAAAAGAAGGAAATGTTCAGTATTAATTTACAATTTATTTATTGTCTTTTTGGTTAATGTAATTTTTAATTAATTGGATCTACAACTAATTAATTAGTATGTTGAGTTGATAAAAGAATTATTTATAATTATATTTACAACCAAACGGTTAATTATTTAAATATCCAGTTAATCAATATTTATTCATATTTTGTGGTTGGATAGATATAAAATAAAAAATAAAGTTATAAAATAAATGTATGAAAATTAGTAACTGTAATATTAGTTCCAAATCGATTCTTATAAATTTAGTATAATTTTTTTTTTTAATTTAGAAAATGTAATCCCAACCTAGGCCTCGTTTGATAAAAAGGTTTTTGGGATAAAACTCAATTTTTATCTCAAAACTCAAACATCTTATCAATCATCAAATCAAATAATTTTAACATTTAAATACTAAAATTATCCTCTAATTTTACCCTCTCTCTAAACCATTATTTTCTCACCTACACCATATCCTCTATAGTCAAAGGACAAATTAATTTTACAATTTTAAAAATTAATTTTTTCCTACTTTTTATTATACAAGAATTTTTTTAGATAATACCAGATAAAACCCAAAAATTCCTTTCCTCAAAGAAGGCCTAGAGTTTTCAATCTAAGATGTTATAAGTGGGTTATAAATTTAATTTAATATTAAGAACATGATTTGGATTTTTTTCTAAAATAATTTTAAATTAATACAAGATAACAATATTAAAACATGTTATTTGTGTTTTTCGTTTTGGTTCAGTCTATTTTTTTTTTATTTAGTCAATTAATTTATCACTCCTAAATCATAATATATAGTTAAATTACCAACACCAATGTAGTCCAGTGGTAAGAGTCGACATAAAAGACCAAAATGTCATGGTTTCGATTTCATCTGAAACCATAATCATGAGTCCATGACTATGAAGTGTAATGTTAGTTCTTCTGTAATTCTAAAAAAAATATTATATAGTTAAATTAAAATTTCTACTATATAAAATAAAATATTGAGGTGTTATTACGATCAAATGCATTTATTTAGCAATTACGTTGTTTTATAATACTTTAAATATTTCTCACAATGATCTAATTATTACGTTGTTTTATAATACTTTAAATATTTCTCACAATGATCTAATTATTTTTAAATCCATGTGTTTTTGTAAATTACAAAACAATATATATTTTATTTTTTTTTCAATTACAGTGAGACTAAAAAATTATAATCAAACTGTATTATATCTGTATGTAAAAATCGAATCAGCTGGCATATTTACTCATGCTATAAGCGAATATCGGTTTTGACAGTCGCTTAGTTTGTACACCTATATATTGAACTTGACTTAATTATTGTGAAAAAAAGCTATATATGAGCTTTAGATCCGTTCGAAAAAAGTTGATTTTTAAAAGCATCTAACAAGTCGACCTTAGTGGTAAGGTCTATATACGATATAAGTGTTAGAAATATTGTCTTGAAATAAATTATAGAAATATATATAAAATGATGTTACAAATACATAAAATAAATAAAATATATGAAGAATAATATCACCGAATAAATTGTTGATTCGAGGCATCTGCTTAGCACATCTCCCTTAAAACAGTTCCATCGTCTCCCGTTTGTGCTGGAGCTTATCGCAGATGGCTGTCTCCCAGGGTACAACGAATCCTGTAGTGATTCTGCACTAAAATCACTACTCATCGAACTTGATCAGCGTACCTGAACTATCACCGAGTTTCAACGGAAATATCGAGCAAAAAACTCGAAGAACACTCACAAAACAAGAAGAAGACTTTTGGAATTCTAGAGTGAGAAAAAATGAAATGATGAAGTTAGTTTTTGATTAGAGATGAGAGGTCTTATATTGTTGAAAGTTAAACCATTAAATAAAATCATCATTTGATCCAACGGTTGGCATTGTTTTTGGCTCTTCATTACCTTAACGTTTTTCTCTTCATTATAGAGTAATTGTTTGCCAAAACAATTAAGGCATTTACAATTCAATACTAACATTACATGGTTTTCCAATTTGTTAATAATAATATAAATTATCATAACAAATAATAATAATAATAATAATAAACTCATGTAAGTTACATTACAAATTAACAACATTTTGTTAATTGGTCATCAAGGCATTTTAGATCAATTAATTTAAATTAATTGATTTAAATTATATATTTGGATCAAATTTCACCCTTTAATTCACGTTTGAATTTCATGTGAATTTGATTTGATTTTATTATCCATATTCTAATTTTCATTCATTAATGGAATTTATAGAACTAGTTTAAAAATTCCAACAATAAGAAGTCTCTAAAACAACTATAGTGATAGTTCATCGATTTTCACGATAGTAGGTTTTTCATGATGAAGATTTGGTTCGGCATGCCTTTATCGAGATGAGAAAGTGGATGTTTTTGAAAGATTATATCATGAGAGCTATGGATTACTTTTTAAGTTTTTCCTCTCGTTGATAAGGGTTGTGACTATATTTACCTCTAGAACTACCAGCGTCAATAATTGTATGTCTTTACAATATTGTTTCTAATTAATGCTTGGCTAGGCTCTACAAATGTTGGATTTAATTTGTTATTTTCCGAACCTATTATCTATATTCATAGTAGATAGATATTCAATGTCCCCCTCATTGTGAATGAATACTTAAATTTGACCACTTCTCCGGCACCTTTGTTAAGCTGGATATTGAAAAGGCGGCATATAACCTTGTAAAACTAGAATATTTTTGGATGGTGCCGACATATATGGTGTATCTTTCTAGGATCCCAAAGAGCATGACGCTACATATGTAAAGACCGATATATATGTAATTTTGTACAGGGTTTTATCGAATATTCTTTAACCACCTAGTTAGATGGAGTGAAAAATAATCTGAAACGTTATAATCAGCCTCCATAATTCTATTTATGTTAAAACTCGCAGCTCATCGCACTATTCCCTAAAGATCGTGATAGGGAAGAAGATGCTTATCTTTTTAAATTAATTAAAGATTGATATCATAAATTAAATAATATATACCTAAAATTAATATAAAATGTATGTAAATACGGCATGATTATCAAGTTAATGTTGCATGGTGGAATTGAGATGCACACAAACATTTTTTATATATAAATTCAACTATAATGAAAAACAAGTCAATAGTAAAGATGTAAATTTTAAGTTATTTAGTGGTGTACGGCTCGGGCTTGTTTGATGTTGGTTATTAGGATTTATATTGATTTTTTTTTTAAAAAGAATTGTTTGATGAAAAATAAGTTTGTTAGAGTTTCAATTAGTTGAATACTATAATCTTTTTATACTTAAATATTATAAAATAATATATATATATATATATATATATATATATATATATATATATATATATATATATATATATATATATATATATATATATATATATATTGATTTGAACTTAAAAATCCAATCCAGCTAAAAGAAAGACATAATCAATGTATCTCATTTTGTATAAATAGGATAAAAGATAAATTTATTCAGAAAAAAATAAATAAAAAAAGATAAAAGAGAAATTTTGAATTTATTTATGAAACATAAAAAATAAATGATTGAAAGGAGTTTTGTTAAACCATCCGTCAACACAGCTTTCTCACACTGATTGGTGTATTAGTGACGTTTTCTTTTATTTTTAAAAATTTAATTTTTTTTTTAATATAATTAATTTCAAAACATTTTCGGATTGCTGTCAAAGCAATTCCTTGGCAATGTCCTAACTTAAAGGAGATGGAAGGATTAAATAATTATTTTTTTATCATATCAATAGTACAAATTAACATTTATTGTATACTATATTTTTTTTATAAAATTTTAAGCAACTAAAAAGTTTTATTTATTTATTATACTCAATTATTTTGTCATTTTAACCTTAAGAAGAGATTGTTTGATCTTGAGTTTTTTTTTTAAATATATATAATAAAAAAGGTAAAGTATTGAGATTTATATACCAATAATTATTAAAAATGTCTTCTATATATATTTAAAATTTAGATATAATAAATGTAAAGTAAATATATTTTTATATTTTAATTAATAACTTAAATAATTTAATAGTTAAAATTATATAATAAGTCTTTTTAATTTAAAAGCAACATAAAAAATCTAAAATCAAATGAGCTCTAAAAGAAGTGAATGTCAAATAGATCGAAATGATGAAATAATATTATTGCATGAGCGGCACTTTTCAGGTTATTTTTATTATTTTGTTTTAATGATAACTGCATATATTATATTTTATTTGTTGTATATTATTTATTAATTTAATTTATAATAAAAATATTAAAATATTTTAACTAAACATACAAAATATTATAATAATTTAATCAATTAAAAATCTATCTATTATTGTTTTTTAATTAAATAAGTTTTTTTTTTTCAAAAATATTTTAAATAACCCAAAATCAAATAAGCTGTCAGATGAAAAATGGCTGAAAGTTAGAGGTTTTACTTGTTGTATTATATTTTAATTATTATTATTGTTATTATACCTAAACAAAAAAAAGAAATTAAAGTAAACTTTGTTACAAAATAAATTCAAGAATATTACATATCTTTTAAATAATTAAATTTATTAATTGTAATAGTTTTACTTAATGTTTTATAAAAATTAAATATAAAATAATATTTTTATGATTTAACCTAATTTTATTTTCTTTCTCAAATAAGATTCAATTTATAATCCAAGATCAAAGAAACTCTCAACGCTAAAACAGAATGGCCGGAATTCTGGATAATTATCTGAAATTCAGCAGCCGATCATGGGTCAAATCAAATTTATGATTATGTCCCTAATTCTGAGAACACTTCAGTTTTAACCCTTCAACTTCATAAAAAGTTTGATAGAAAAAAAAATATAGATTAAATTATGCCTTCAACATAATAATAAAATTATATTTACTATTATTATAATTTAAATTAATAATCTGAATTGAATATTTATCAATTACTTTTCTTTTTTATAATAAAAAAGTTATTAACACATAAATTGAATGTAGTTACCCAAAAAATTATATATAATGATCTTTAAATATTTTACAAGATAAAATTTATTTCATTAATTGAGAACAAAATATATAATAAAAATTTAATATTAATATAGCATATATAGATTAGACATAGACATGCATAATAAAACTCATACATAAGTGATATTAGCCAAATAGTTTTGGAAAAGTTAAAAATTAGAGAATTAAATATTAAAATTAATACAAATATTATAGAATTTGTATTTAATTTGAGATTATTTAAAATAAAATAAAATAAAAAAGTTAGTTAAATATGAAGAAATAGAATTGAAAATTTGAGGAGTCAAAGAGTAGGGTCCATGCAGCTGCACGCCTCTAGCGTACGTCAAACACATACACTCTCTTTCTTTGACACGTCTCAAACAGAGAACCACTGTCATCACCTTTTTTTTTTAATGTTAATACTTTATGCTAAACAAATGGGTATGCTTATCTGGTTATTAGAAGAAAGATAGTAAGAAGATAAGATAGAGAGAAGATTAGAATTGATATTATGTATATTATTGATAAACAATAGACATATATATATATACATGAAATGGGAAAATGAAAAGTCTAAGACTATGAAAAGCTAAGAATATGAAAAGCTAGAAATACGAAAAGTTTTTAAATAATAAATGAGGAATTAATTATTTGGTTTAATATCCTCCCGCAAACGAAACGGAGTGGCACACACCGTGAGTTTGTCACGTAATAGAGCAAAACGGTTTGTCGCAAGTCCTTTGGTGAGTATATCTGCAATTTGATTATCAGTAGGTATGTACCGGATGGTGAGAGATTTTTGAGCAACACGTTCACGGACAAAGTGAAAATCAATCTCTATATGTTTTGTACGAGCATGGAAGACAGGATTGGCGGTGAGAAAGGCAGCACCAATATTATCACACCAGAGAGTGGGAGGTTGAATGAGAGAGACACGAAGTTCTTGTAGTAGAGATTGAAGCCAAATGAGTTCAGCAGTGGCATGGGCTAGAGCTCGGTATTCAGATTCTGTGCTAGATCGAGCAACAACCTGTTGTTTCTTGGAATTCCACGAGATAATATTATCACCCAAAAATATGCAATAACCTGTTGTAGAACGCCGGTCGTCAGGACAACCAGCCCAATCAGAGTCTGAAAAGGCAGAAAGTTCAATTGATGATGATGGACGAATAAGAAGTCCATGATGAGACGTGTTACGAAGATAACGAAGAATTCTTTTTACAGCAGTCCAATGAGTGGTAGTAGGTGACTGCATAAATTGACAAGCACGATTAACAGCAAATGAAATATCTGGTCGAGTATTAGTTAAATATTGTAAAGCTCCAACAGTACTGCGATAGAGAAATGGATCAGGGAGAATGTCACCATCATGTCGAGATAAGGATGACCCAGAAGATATTGGGGTATGAAGAGGTTTTGAGTCACTCATATTGGCTCGAAGGAGAATGTCTTTAATATATTTGGATTGAGATAGAAAAATACCAGAGGTAGAACGATGAACTTCAAAACCAAGAAAGTAGTGTAGTGGTCCCAAATCTTTGATGGGAAAAAGATTGTTGAGTTGAGAGATAATGGAGGAGATGTGAGAAGAGGAGTTGCTAGTAAAGATGATATCATCCACGTAAACAAGAAAAAATGATGTAGTATTGGGAGAGTGATGAATGAATAAAGATGTATCGTTTTTGGATTCATGAAAACCAAGGGAAAGAAGAGCAGTTTTCAGAGTAGTATGCCATTCACGAGGGGCTTGTTTGAGACCATAGAGGGCTTTGTGAAGTTTGCACACATGGTTAGGATAATCAGGATGAATAAAACCAGGCGGTTGAGACATAAACACTTCTTCCTTGAGAGTTCCGTGTAAAAAGGCATTGCTGACATCAAGTTGATGAATTGGCCATTGTTGAGTGACAGCAAGAGATAAGATAGTCCGGATAGTAGTATGTTTTACAACCGGGCTAAAAGTCTCTAGATAATCAATGCCTTCTTGTTGATGAAAACCTTTTGCAACTAACCGAGCTTTGTGTCGTTCAATGGAACCATCAGCTTTTTGTTTGACTTTAAAAATCCATTTGCACCCCACAATATTCTGAGAGGATTGAGGAACAAGAGTCCACGTCTTGTTTTGAATGAGGGCATTAAACTCATTTGCCATAGCAGAACGCCATTGGGGATCTTTGTTGGCAGCGGAAAAACATGTTGGTGGAGAGATGGAGATTGTGGCAAGATTTGCATTATGAAGAGCACGAGTTTTAGCACGTGTGATCATATGATGAGAAGAGCATTCCGGAGCATGAATGGCGGTGGAGAGCCCACGTGTATGAATGGGTGAGTTAGGTGAGTTGTCTAGTGAAGGTAGATTATTGGTGGTTGGTGATGGTGGGGGTTCATATGATGAGGAATTAGATGAGGTTGAGGGTTCATATGAAGAGGAATGAGATGATGATGGTGTTTCATTAATTGGTGAATTAGATAGGGTGATTTGGGGAGAAGTAGAAGTAGGTAATGGAGATGATGGGATGGTTGTTTGAGATGTGGGGATAGGTATATTTATGAATGATATTGGTGATGGTGGTTCAGATGGAGGATTGGTTTGGTTTGATAGAGTTGAAAAAGGGAATGTTTGCTCATCAAAAGTAACATGCCGTGAAATGTAGATACGGCCAGTAGGAATATGTAGACATCGATATCCTTTATGATCGGGACTGTAGCCAATAAACGTGCACCGAATGGATTTAAAGTCCATTTTGTGTTGATTGTATGGTCTCATTAGAGGATAACATGCACATCCGAAAACCTTCATAAATGCATAATCAGGTGTTCGTTTATACAAACATTCATATGGAGACTTATTCCTCAAGACGGGTGTAGGAAGTCGGTTGATGAGAAAAGCAGCAGTGAGACAAGCATCATCCCAATATTCATATGGCATGGATGATTGAGCTATTAATACTTGATATATCTCAGTTAGATGACGGATTTTCCGTTCAACAACACCATTCTGTTCGCTTGTGTATGGACAAGAAAGACGATGTTGAATTCCATTGAGTTCAGTTAAGGATCCAAAATTACGGTATTCACCACCCCCGTCAGTTTGAAGTATTTTGATCTTCTTGTTGAACTGATTTTCTACCAAAGCTTTGAATTTCGTAAATGTAATTAAAACATCGGATTTCTTTTGGATGGGATAAACCCATGTGAAGCGGCTAAAGTCATCAACAAAATGAACAAAGTAGCGGCAACCTGAGTTTGAAAAAACCGGAGATGGACCCCATACATCAGAATAAATTAAATCAAGTGGAGCATTAGTTCGTGACGATGAGACATTGAAAGGCAATTTATGTGCTTTCCCTAACTGACAAGCTTCACAAAATGGAACATTTTTATTTCCAATTATTGGTAACATGAAACGTGAAATAAGAAATGATGTGGTTGAAGCTGATGGATGCCCCAAACGATGATGCCATGTTGTTGCTGATGATCGGGTGCCAATAAGAGCTTGTTTATTTGTAGGTGCCGGAGAAAGATAATATAGCCCGTCTTTAAGTTTGCCCCGAAGTACCTCTATCTTCGTATTGCGGTCCTTTACCGAACAATATGATGGATGAAATTCAAAGAAGACGTTATTATCGGCAGTAAAACGAGCAATGCTCAAAAGATTTTTCGATATGTGAGGTACATGCAAAATATTTCGTAAATGTAGTGGTTTTGGCACAGAATTAATCTTGGAGTTGCCAATATTAGAAATTGACAAAGACTCACCATTACCAACAATTATTTTTTCATTACCTTGATAAGGAGAATGAGTATGAAGGTTTTCCAGATCAGAAGTAATATGATCTGATGCACCCGAATCGGCGTACCAAGCGGGGTCGGAGATAACCGTTGTTGATGCCATCATTGCTGTATGAGGATTACTAGGCATAAAATTCTGATCAAATCGACGACGACAATTGGTGACTGAATGCCCAAAAATGTTACATAATTGACATTGTATATGAGCACGACAATTGTTGGAAGTGTGACCAGTTTTATCACATGTATTGCATTTTGGTCTACCTGCGTTACGATTTTCAAAATTTTGACGATTCCCAGAAAAATTATTGTGTCCATTATAGGACTGTTTGCTAGGCCCATTATAACCATTGTTGGACCTATTATTTTTCAGCCCAATCATGCTTGACCTATCAACGCCAGACCCAAGAATGCTTTGTTCGTTAGATCCACCATGTCCATTAGAAGAGGAATATTGATGGTTTCTGAAAGAAGATGAAAAGCCTCGTGATTGCCCTTTCGAGTTCCATCCGCGACTGTTTTCTTTAATAACAACATTCGCTGATCTATTTGAGACGTTAGAATGAGAGAGTTCGAGACGTTGTTCTTGATTTAGAAGAAGCCCCGTGAGATCTTCAATGCTCACTGGTTCAACTCGTGTTGTTACAGCAACAACAAGGGAATCATATTCAGGGCCGAGGCCACTAAGAACGTAGGTAAGGAGATCCAAATCAGAGACTTTTTCGCCGATAGAGGCAAGTGAATCGGCAATAGATTTTACAGATTGCAGATAATCAGTCATACTTTTTGTTCCTTTCTTTTGAGTTTGAATAAGAAGTCGTAACTGAACTAACCGTGCCCTAGATTGAGTTGCAAACATTTTCTCCAAGGCCGTCCATAGTCGAAATGACGTTTCACAAGCATCACCAACAACTTGAGCCAATATAGGTTCGGTGAGGGTGGAGAGAAGCCAACTTATGATACGTTGATCTTGTTCTTCCCATGATTCGAAAGCAGGATTGACGATCATGACTGCTTCTGAAGTTTCTTCTGCCGGAGCAAGAGTTGGGCTCGGGGCAAGAAGAGTTCCGTTGACATAAGAAAAAAGACGATTCCCCTTTAAAACGGGAATAACTTGAGATCGCCAGAGTACGAAATTTTGTTGATTCAGTTTCACAGAAATAGGCTGGAGGAAAGAAGAAGCTAATAGAGGAATATTTTTACTCTCAGCCATTACTTAGGATCGAAAAAGAAATTAATCAGAAGCTCTGATACCAAGAAGAAAGATAGTAAGAAGATAAGATAGAGAGAAGATTAGAATTGATATTATGTATATTATTGATAAACAATAGACATATATATATACATGAAATGGGAAAATGAAAAGTCTAAGACTATGAAAAGCTAAGAATATGAAAAGCTAGAAATACGAAAAGTTTTTAAATAATAAATGAGGAATTAATTATTTGGTTTAATATTATTTAAATAAAATTGTGTTTATCTGTAGTTACAATTTTATAATATGATTGAATATTTGCTACTTGGGGCAAAGGGTTAAATGATTAAATTGAAGACATCGTGATGGAATAATTGAGAAACATTTAGTGTCAAACTTAAAGAATGTCAAGTGGGGAGGCCCTGATTGTGGAGCGTCGAAATACATCTTAAAGATGTCGTTCCATCACTATCGGACATCTTCACTTACACTACAGGGATTGTTTTGTTTAACTGTTGTTATTTGTGATTTAGTTGTGAGGCTAGTAATGTTGTCTATTTTTTTCACTGTAATTACGTGAGGTTTATTGAGATTTATTTGGGAGTTCTTCGAAGATTGATCTGTTGATGTCTATTTGAGATTTACATCGGGTTTCTTAAAGCTGACTCCAGTGATGCCAATGACAGGTATGGGATTTTGGGAGACTTGGGCAGGTTTATGTAATTCCTTGGCTTTTGAAAAGAATTGGCAAATTTTTTGGGTTTGATATATTGTTTAGATTAAAGGAATTGGAAAATGTTAAATTACAAAGCTCGTTCAATTAGATATTTTTTAAAATTATTTGACCACTTAACCGAAATGTAGAGTAACAAGTCAATTGTTTTAGCGCATTGTGAACATTTTGAATTAACTTTCAAAAAATGGGTGCGATAATCACGTCCACATAGTAACTTTGGAGTATTTACTATCATCACGCTTATTGAGATTTTTAAATGTTCTATATTTTGAACTATCATCTTTGTCTTCTAAAATTTTAATTTGTTGTTTACCAAAATATTTTGAATGAACTAAATTATTTTTTTAAAAAAAGTCACAATTTTGTTCCCACCAAGCAATGAATTCTGAATAATTACTTTTGGGTGTTTTTTCATTCTTTTACCTGTATTCTCTCGATCATTTGGACTATTTTGTATCAGATTTTGTTTTACAATTTCCTTATAATGAAGTAAAGTAAGTAAACGTGAAGTTCTTTCACATACCATATGAATAATTTAATTTTTGTTGTTATTTTCAAATATTTATTTTATTTATTATACCTCGTCCATGTCTTTCCTTTTATAAATAATCTCGATATGAAGATCGAACACATAAGTATATACTTTACAATTATGAGTTTCACCCCTTCCTTTGTACATGTTATATTATTATTATTATTATTATTAAATAAAAATGAAGTTAGGTCAAATTGTCCAAACATTGTGCAATTAATTCCATGTGATCGTCATTTGTCTCATGTGGCCACAATTGGCAACGCCAATTAGAATTAGAAATCATGAAGTGTGAACGTTCACATTCTTAATTCATTATTTTCTTCCTCTAAAATTCACATCAATTCTCCTACTTCCTCAATCCTTTCACACACTATACTACCATTACAATTTGCATTATAAATAAAATTAAGCAATGCTAAATTATTCCTAAGATACATTAAATCAACACAACATGCAAAACAAAAATCATAACCAATATCAAACACACATAGTTTTCAACTTAATCTTAAAACAAATTAAACAAATATGATGATGGAAATATAGTCCGTCAATATATCAAATATATACTAGCTAAGATCTAGTTTTCGTTTCACCCTGAAAACGCCATGTCTTAGTGATTGTCAAAAAAGAGAAGGGGTCAATAGGTATAATTGATTCATTAACTAAAAATCTGATACTCATGATTTCTGAAAAAAAAAACATGTATCGGGTCACACTATTCTAGTGGTTTGGAAGTTTGCAATTGTCACCTTTGGACACAAGAATGACCCCTCTTGCCATCACCATCGATCTCTATATAGGTGTACACTTACGGTTTTATTCCACTCAATGATATCTCTAATAATAAATTGATATATTAATATTGTTTGAATTTTCTAAAAATATGTTCGATAACATCAATTCTGATATTCGATCCGGAAAATTGATAAATTCGGTGTCTTCTTTAAGATTTACGAGTTAGATAATTGGTTAAGTAATATATATGTTTGTGTTTTTATTTTTGTTCTTTTTTTCATATTTGATGGTTTTTTTTTTTGTATCTTCTTTCATGTCATACTTGAGTTATTGTAATGAAATGATTATCATTTTAATTATATATTGATCGTTTAAAAAATATAATAATAATTAATAAAGAGAGAACAAGCTAAGTAATTATAAATCAATAATTAGGCTATAAATTAAAATATTATTTGTAAGAACATTTTAAGTTCTAATCAAAGATAATTAGCTAGTGTGGAGCTTGTTTGATATGTGTTTTTTAGGGTTTAATTTAGTTTTTTTTCTTCAAAAACAATTATAGATCACATCACTATCATTCTAACTATCAAATTATTCATTTTATCAATTAAAATACTAAAATACATTTATTTTATTTTTATTAATTTTAAATATAAAATCATATTTTAATAATTGACCAATAAAAAACCCAAATAATTTACCTTTTTATTTTTTTATCAACATTCCAGAAGAATTCTCAAATATCCTAGATCAAACAAGCTCTAGGGGTGTGCTACCTTTTTTTAATTAAAAATATATAATAATAGATTATGAATAATAGTATGAACTTTGATGTATTAAATATATAATAGTATGAACTTAACTATATGAGAATTTTTAAATTTTATTTTAGTTATTTACTATATTATTCTCTATTGTCTTATAATATGGATAGAAAATTTTGCAAAAATTATACAATTATATAATATTTTGTATTTGTCTCATGTAATGTTGATGGAATATTGTGATAATTAATAGGTTTTAATAATAAATAATAATGGGATGGTATGACGTCACGGTGAGGTAACTCTGCGGTTAGCAAAGTGACAAAAACTTGAAGAAAGGAGAGTTGGGGGTATGATGACCATTTTAGAAAGTACTAGAAAACGTGTACGACAACTGACCCCGCCCGCCCGCATCATCGTTTTTCTTTTTGCCGCAACCACATGATTATCATCTTTTTATTTATAATTATAAATATATATATTCATTTCAGACTTAAAAAAACAAAATATAGCAACAGTTGGATCGAACTAGTGGTGTATGTTGTTCTCATTTTTATTTTTATTTTATTTTATTTTTGTTAAAGATCCTAATCTATTCCCACTTAACAACATGTTATATCCTTATGATCTTACTATGAATAGTCTAACAAATAAATATTTACTTTTTAAGAAAATCATTTAATTAATAAATCAATGGAGTTAAAATAATTATTTATTACAATGAATGATATATTTTATGTATTTTAGAAAATATATATAATAAATATATTTTCATAGTATTTAATATCCAATCACATATTCGCACATTATTCTCGACACCATTCATGATACAAAATTTTTGGTATATATATATTACTCTTTTTTATAATATTATAATAATATCAAACTTATTTTTTTTATTTTTTTAAAAAAATGTTTAAGATTTACATTAAAAATGATGAAAATCGTTTAAATAAATTAACAAAAGCATGACATTAAGATAAAATAAATAAATAAAAAATAAAATTCATTACTCAATTTTCAATAAACTGTACTTGTTTTTCAAAATTAATCTCAGAAAGCATTATAATAATAACATTATGAATGATACGAATTGGACGACTACAATTAGTGAAAGTTCGACGATTTCTCTCAAACCAGATATAGTCTACCAAAAAATAATTGAGATGATAGACCAATTATGTAGGCCTACAATATTTAGCCGCATCAATCCAAATATTCCAACAACTAACAAAAGACTCGGGCATTACCCAATCAATCACAGTGATACTCCACAAAAAACTCCAAATACTAGTCACCCATCGACAATGCAAAAGTAAGTAAGTTGCTCATTCAACCTTCTCGTTACACATACAACAACGACTAAGCATAATATAACTTTTTTCATGCACATATCATCTGTAAGAATTCCACCGTGAATAACGATCCATCCAAAGAGCGAGATCTTGGATGAAATCTTTAACTCTCAAAGTTTCTCCCCCAAAAAATATATGAATTCATCTTAGTTTCATATGCCCAACATGAAAATTATGCATGTCTTGCCAATGTATAACGTTTTGTTCAGACGTGTTGGGAATTTTGAAAAGAAGATTACTTTTATACTGTAATCTAGCAATGTGAGATGGGTAAATGCACAAGTTATCCAAGTCTAAAACAGAAGATCAAGCATAGAAGAAAACAACACCAAATTTACGTGGAAAACCCTCTCAACCTGGAGGGTAAAAAACCACGGGGCCAACCAGCAAATTTCACTATAAACAAGAAACAGATACAAATGTTCTTCTCAACTTTAAACCCAAAGTTGAGGCATACAAACAGAGAAAACCAATTTCATTCAGACTCAAGCTAGTCTAGATATGAGACAACAAAAAATTGGAACCTGAAGGTGTAAATGTAAGAGATTTACTTCATCCTTCTCTTCTTCTTCCTTTGTTTCTTCTCCTCCGTTTCTTCTTTCTTTTGCAGAATGTCTTCTCTCTCTAAAAGTGATAGAATGAGCAGAATTCTTAGGTTTTGCTCATTTAATTAATTTCCTGATTGGGCTGGACCCAAAAGGACCCAACAATCTCCCCCTCCAGCCCACGGAGAGAGGCACACCGATCTTCAAGTCATCACTTGGTATTCATGCCGACAAGCTAACAACAGAGCTCGAGCTTGTCTTTTGGAACAATCTTCGTAAACATGTTTGATGGGTTCTTATCCGTGTGGATTTTCTTCAGCTTCATCTGTTGGTTTTCTATTACATCTCTTAACCAATGAAACCTCACATCAATATGCTTAGTTCTGGAATGATATGTAGCATTCTTGCTCAAATCTATGGCAATCTGGCTATCACAAAAATAATTGCATCTTCTTGTTGCATACCAAGCTCTAGGAGAAATCTAATCATCCACAATAACTCCTTACCAGCTTCAGTTGCTGCAATGTATTCTGCTTCTGTTGTTGATAAAGGCACACATTTCTGCAACTTGGATTACCATGACACGGCTCCCCCTGCAAAAGTAAACACATAACCCGAAGTGGATTTTCTGTGATCTAGATCTCCAGCCATATCAGCATCTGTGTAACCTTCTAACACAGCTTCACCATTTCCAAAACTCAAACACAAATTGGAAGCGCCTCTTAGATATCTAAGAATCCACTTCACTACTTCCCAATGTTGTTTTCCTGGATTAGAGAGGAACCTACTTACCACACCGACTGCATGCGCTATATCTGGCCTAGTGCAAACCATTGCATACATCAAACTCCCTACAGCTGAGGAGTATGGAATACTTGACATTTCATCATTTTCTTTCTCTGTTGATGGACACATCTTCTTGCTCAATTTAAAATGGCTAGGAAGTGGACAACTTACTTCCTTTGCTCCTTTCATGTTGAATCTTTCAAGCACCTTTTCAATGTACTTCTCTTGTGACAACCAAAGTCTCTTAGCCTTTCTGTCACGAGTAATCTACATTCCCAATATTTGACGTGCTTGGCCCATGTTCTTCATATCAAATGTCTTGGACATCTCCTTCTTCAACATTGCTATTTTCTCAGCATCATGTCCTAAAATCAATATATCATCAACATAAAGTAAAAGGATCAGAAACTTTTCATTAGAAAATCTTTTGAAGTAAACACACGGATCTACCTTGGTTCTCTGGTACCCATGACTCATCATAAAAGAGTCAAATTTCTTGTACCACTGTTTCGGAGCTTGTTTCAAACCGTATAGACTCTTCTTCAATTTGCAAACCATGTTCTCATTTTCTTTCACTTCAAAACCCTCTAGTTGCACCATGTAGATCTCTTCTTCCAAGTTACCATGAAGAAATGTCGTTTTTACATCAAGTTGCTCAAGCTCAAGGTCTAAGTTAGCTACTAGACCTAACACTGTACGAATGGAAGTCATCTTTACCACTGGTGAGAAAATCTCCTCAAAGTCGATGCCCTGTTTCTGTCCAAAACCCTTTACAACAAGTCGAGCTTTGTACTTCATAATTTCTCAATTTTCATCTCTCTTTATCTTGAACACCCATTTGTTTCCCAATGCCTTTCGGCCCTTAGGAAGTTCCACCAGCTCATATGTGCCCATCTCTTGCAATGACTTTATCTCATCTTTCATTGCATTCTACCACTTAACTTTGTCTTTATGAACTTGTGCCTCCTGAAAACTTTTTGGCTCTCCTTCTTTTGTCAATAGTATATACTCTGAAGAAGGGTACCTTTTAGAAGGTTGGTGCTCTCTTTCAGACCTTCTCAATGGAGTCTCTTCTGGCTCCTCATGATGATGTTGCTCTCCCTGTTCAGGAACATCATAAACAGTCTCATCATCATTATTACCATTCATGTCAGAGGTTTCCTCAGTGGCTTCTTCATTATGTTCATCTTCATCTGTTACTGTTGACTATACATGTGAAGGAATTGGTATGAGTTTTATGAACTCATCAACTCTCTCTGACTTCTCAATGATTTCTGGATTTATCCCATTCTAACCCTCGAAGAACACAACATCTCTGCATCTAACAATTCTCTTCTTTTCTAGGTCCCATAATCTGTACCCAAATTCCTCATTTCCATACCCAAGGAAAATACATGGAATTGCTTTATCATCCAACTTGGATCTTTGTTCCTTTGAAATATGCACATATGCTTTGCATCCAAACACCCTTAGATGCGAGTATGAAATATTCTTCTTAGACCATACTCTTTCTGGTATTTCAAACTTCAAAGGAATAGAGGGTGACTTGTTTATGAGATAACAAGTTGTGCGAACTGCTTCTGCCCAAAACTGTTTTGGAAACTTTGTCATCTTCAGCATGCATCTCACCTTTTCTACAATGGTGTGATTCATTCTCTCAGCCACACCATTGTGTTGTGGAGTTCCAGGCATTGTTTTCTCATCTCGAATTCCATATTTTACACAATATGCTTTAAACTCCTTGGAAATATACTCTCCCCCGTTATCAGAGCGAAGACATTTCAGCTTATTGTCTGTCTCTCTTTCTACCATGACATGGAACTCTTGAAAGTAATTAAATACCTGGTCTTTCGTTCTCATTAAATAAACCCACACCTTTCTAGATGCATCATCAATAAATGTTAGAAAGTATCGATTTCCACCCAATGACTCCTCCTCAAAAGGACCACACACATCAGAATAAACCAAGTCCAGCACATTCTGTTTCCTTTCTGATGTTTGACTAAAAGAGACTCTGTGTTGCTTACCAAATGGGCAATAGTCGCATAAATCCAGAACCTCATCTTTGGTTGAGGGGATGTGAAGTTTCCTCACCAGAATTCGTAACCCTTTCTCACTCATGTGGCCGAGACGTTGATGCCACAGATTTAAAGAGCTTTCAGCTTGTACTGCATTCAACCCATTCTTGAGTATCTTCACATGGGTTCTGTATAAGGAGTTCCATGACTTCCCTTTTGCTACAATCATTAATCCCTTACTGAGATTCCATTCTCCACTACCAAGATAATGCTTGAATCCATCTTTGTCCAATGCATCACCTGATATCAAGTTTAGACGCAAATCAGGAATATGTCGCACATCTTTCAGTGTTAACTGATGTCCTAGCTCTGTCTGCAAACAAATATCACCAATACCCACAATGCTCGAGTGACTAGTATTACCCATCTTCACTATACCAAGATCTCCAGCCTTGTAAGTCATGAAGAACTCTCTATTTGGTGTAGCATGATAGCAAGCACCTGTATCAACTATCCACTCAACTCCTTGGTGACTTTCTACATGTAGATATTGTTCTTTTTCACAAGAAAGAATTACTACATCATCTGCAGTAACTGTGGCTGTGGTATTTCTGATCTCATAATCTTTCTTTTGATTTTTGTCTTCATTCTGAAGTATTTTCCAGGCTCTACAATTTTTATTTACGTGACTTTCTTTATCACAGTGATAACACTGTCTTCCCTTAGATTTTGATCTGCCTCTGGACTTGCTATGGCCTCTTGATTGTTGTCGGTATTCAGCTCTTCCCCTGTTCTCTGTGACAAGGGCCTGTGCACTATTTGTATTAGTTGACTTTCTTCTTGTCTCCTCATTGAACAAGCTGCTAGTAACTATTCACTGACAATTGATTAATCAAGCTCTGTAATTCATTTAAATGCTCAGCAACACCTGCACCTTCTCTGAATTTCAGATTTACTAACTTTCGAATCAGAAACGCTTTGTTACCTGTTATTTTCTGCTCATACAATGACTCCAGCTTCTTCCACAACTCATGTGCACTCTTCTCACTTGCTACATGGTGGTACACGCTATCATCAAGCCACTGTCTGATTGTGCCAACTGCTTTCCTGTTCAATTTTGTCCAATCACCGTCAGACATATCTTTTTGCTTCGCACTATCTCCTTCAACCGGCTCATACAAGTCTTTACAGTAAAGGATATCCTCCATCTTGGATTTCCAAATCTGCCAGTTATTATTTGTCAACATGATCATTGTGCTATTGCCTTCCATCTTAACCTACAAAAACACTCTTCAAAATAAACCTAACAGCTCTGATACCACTTGTTGGGAATTTTGAAATAAAAATTACTTTTATACTGTAATCTAGCAATGTGAGATGGGTAAATGCACATGTTATCCAAGTCTAAAACAGAAGATCAAGCATAGAACAAAACAACACCAGATTTACGTGGAAAACCCTCTCAACCTGGAGGGTAAAAAACCACGGGGCCAACCAGCAAATTTCACTATAAACAAGAAATGGATACAAATGTTCTTCTCAACTTTAAACCCAAAGTTGAGGCATACAAACAGAGAAAACCAATTTCATTTAGACTCAAGCTAGTCTAGATATGAGACAACAAGAAATTGGAACCTGAAGGTGTAAATGTAAGAGATCTACTTCCTCATTCTCTTCTTCTTCCTCTGTTTCTTCTCCTCTGTTTCTTCTTTCTTTTGCAGAATGTCTTCTCTCTCTAGAAGTGATAGAATGAGCAACATTCTTAGGTTTTGCTCATTTAAATAATTTCCTGATTGGGCTGGACCCAAAAAGGCCCAACAAGACGGGCATAGTTGTTTGCGTCTTATCAAAAGTAAAATTCTATTATGAGACAAACTCTCCATATTGTTTAATATCCTTCTATATCTAATTATGTTAGAGAAACCAATAGATTGAGGATCAAACATGCCCTTAACTGTGGCATTTCTATATTTAGCAATGGAAGCAAGCTCATGATACATCATAACTAGACTTTTGACACTACACCAACTATCGTCCCCAAAACTGATCGAAGAACCATTCCCTACAATAAATCTAGATTGCTCATAAAAAAAATTCTACATAGAATAAATTCCCCTCCAAATGTTACACCCCGCTAGATAGTTAGACAATTTTGTGAACCAACCAGACCAATTATAACCATACTTACATTTGATCATCGATGCCCAAAGACTATTTGGTTCCGTTGCAAATTTACAACACCATTTTGATAAAAGAGTCCCATTAAAGAAAATAAGATTTCGAATATCCAAACATCCTTGATCTTTAAAACATTTAACTTTATCCCAACTAACTAAATGACAAAACGATAAATTAGACGATTCCCATAAAATTTACACATTATGCTCTTCATTTTTACCGTCACACTTTTGAAAAGAATGAATAAAGACATCATATATGTCGGTTAATTTCTAACCTATTATATCTTATTAAACAAAATAATCCAAATTATTTTTATATTTATTTTTCTTCTTTGTTTCCATCACTTATCTCTTGGGATAATGTAGAAAAATTGCATAAGTGGAGTCCTAGGTTTTCACTTTAATCCAAATAATCTAAAAAATAACATGTTTTTCATGAATAAAATTTTGAAATAATAATCCGAAGTCTTTCAAATAACCCCACGATCAAACATGCTTTAGGTTAAACAAATGAAATATGAGAATGATTTCCTTGATCAAAATATATACCATTAAGAACTAATCATTGGAGTTGAGGACTTATTGTGTGATTTCACCAAACTAGTGGTTGACATTTTTTTTACTAAATAAATGACTAATTTTGTTCCAAACACTCATCCTTATTTAAGTCATCATAAACATGGACCCACATTTCAAATTCCCCAAATAAAAAAAAACAAAAAAACAAAAGGTACCCCAAAAAACATATATTTTTCTTTGCTAGAAAGACATTCATTTACCTTCCATGTATGTAATTAATCATGATCATATGTGTGTTCTTTTTCTAGCTAAGTCGGTTGGGTGTTGTAAATACCTAACTTTCAATTACTAGTCAACCCATGACCTAATTAAGTAAATCTTTTTCTTTGACTTAATCAGTTTATGATCATTTTTTTTCTCTTCATTTAAACTTATCTTTTTCTTTGACTTAATGAGTTTAAGATCATTTTTTTCTCTTCATTCAACATAACGCGTCTATATATATATATATATATCTATCATGATGAATCATGTTGTATATTTTTATTTTTTTGAAGAATAGAATATATAGAAGTTCCTTTAGTTGGTTTAACGTAGTATATTTTATTAATTAAAAACTTTTGCGAAGATCAAGAAAAAGAAAATAAATTGTAAAAATTAATTTTCGGTTGTACTTCGTGGATGATAATCGAAACTTTATGAAACAAAATGAGACCTAGCTAATTATGGAGTGGTTATTGAAATTGGCATGAAGTATAGTACTGTTTTATGAAGTTTTTGATAATAATTCATTTTATTGTATTTTATTTGATTCAATAACTTCACATGATAGCTAGCATGTCTAATTTTAATTTATTTGTAATAAATTGTTTGAGAATCATTTTGCAATTCTTTAATTTCTTCTTTTTTTATTATTATTTCAAATCTGTTTTAAAATAATTAATTAAACACACCTGCTTATAATTTTAAGAACATGTTTGATGTGGATTATTTTCAAATCAACCACAATTCCATCTAAGCATCTATTATCACTTTTGTTAATACCATCCACTAAAATACCAAAATTTTATTTTATTTAAATTTTAAAAGATTTTTTACATTAATTTTTTTTTTCAAGAAAAATAATTATTATTTCCATGCAAGCTAAATATGATAACAGTAGAGATAGAGTATAGATGTCTATTTTTAAAAATATGAGAGAGATTAAATATGTATATTGGTTTAGGTATTCATGCAGTCATCAATCTCATGATGGAGTTGATCGAGAGGAGAGGTTATTATTATTATTATTATTATTATTATTATTATTATTATTATAACTTAAATTCATATATAATTTGTTAAGAAAAATCGTTTTTTTCTTAATTTTCAGTGTCCACAATAATTAGAGTGATTATTCAAATGATTAGATCTACCTATAATTCGTTACATCGATTTTTCGAACTGAAAAACATTCTATCAGTTAGATATGTGGTTTATATAATAAAATTAGAATATTATAGTCGGATACAATAAATATGATCCGCTCTAAAAAGAATTAGTACTGTAATTGGAGAAAAAATAATTATAAAATATGTAATTAATAAAAAAAAAGGACTAGTATTTTTGTTAATGGTTATTTTATAAAACAATTTAATTGAAAGGGATATTGTCACCTTTATTTAGTATCAAATATTATTTATTACTATTACTTATCAATTTAATTTTATTTATGTACTTGTTGTTTACATTATATTTTGTTTGATTAATTGTTTTAAAGTTAGTTTACAATCATATTAAATATGATTAGATGGTTATTCAAAAAATTATAAACAAATTCAATATTTAATTAACATTCAATTCGCTGGTTAGCATCTACGTTTGGGGGTGTTCTAGACGAAAATAAGTTATTATTTTTTATTTAACATTGTTATATTGAAAATATTAATAATTGTGTATTGTATTTAATATATAATCTAGTCTAGTTGGCTAAATTTATAAGAAAAATGATTATGGAAAAGAATTTGGGAGAAGGAATTTGAGAGGGAATTAAGTGAGTGGCGCAATCTAATTCATTAAAAAATTAACAAATTTTTTCTTTTTTTTTTCTCTCTCTCCTCATTTTTTATTTTTTTTCCAGCCCATTGATGTAGTGACCGTCATTCCATCCTCTATTCCCTCTTCCAAATTTCCTCACCCTATTGCTCCTCAACCTCAATCTATAATAATATCTATTAGGTATTGGGTTTAAATTTGTATGGTGTAATTTTTCTTTAAGTTGTCCTGGAGAGGGGTGTTAATAGGTGGTTGGCTGGCCTCACCCAGGACCGGCTTGGATGCGCTTAGTCGAATCTAAGATCTTAATATAGTATAAATGATGTAATATGGTCAAATTTAAATTTATGTAGAAAACGACCTGATTCATCCGTAATCGATCATACCATGAAATGTTTAATTTAAAAATCATAATATTAGAATCACATTATCTAATTTGAGCATTAAAGAGACTTGTTATATTAGATTATGATAATATGAGTTAGTTTATAAAGAAAAACCTTCTAAATAAGCCCAATCAAGGTTGTGTAGAGTGGTTGTTGTAAAAAGAAAGACCTTCATCAGTAGTTGGCTGACTTTGGTTGACTTTATAATTAAGGAACAAAATCAAACTTGAGCATATATTTAATTAATCCTCTATTAATTACTATAATATAATTATAAGCATAAAGTCAAATGAATGTGACAAATTATGATTACCACTTTTAATATGGTTCTCAACATATTATTATTTAATAACATTCGAGGAGGGAAGTTAAACTGCTCTTATAAGCTCAAGCATACAAACAAATTGAGGATCCCACATTGTTTTGGATACGGGATATATTATCCTAAAAATGATAATTAAAATATATTAATGTTAAGTAGACTTAAATATTTGAGTTTTTTTCTTTATAATATGTCAATTCAATTTTATAATTTTTAAGATTATTTATCTATTGAGACTTATTTAAATGTGTAATCGAGAATTTTAGAAAGTTGAAAAATTACTTTAAAGCATCATTTTCAGTCTCAATACTGTATCCGTTAGAGTTTCGGGGACAGAGTGTGTATAAATTTGTGTTATAATAATATATTATTATATATGAATGTAATTTTTATTCTATATCTCTTTACAAATATATCTCTCTTTTGGTTGACATCTTCATTTTTGTAGTCCATTAATTAATTAAGTTAGGGGTTTGTACATGTGTGGAATTTGTTAAATGGGTTGATAATTCTGGTGATGTAATGGGGGTAGCTAACCGAATGAAAAAAGAAAAAGAAATTGTGTTTGACATCATTTAATTTATTTTAATGGGTGCGTCCCAAAATTTAAATATTTTATTCAACGCGTGTTTGAAAATTGCTGCTAACAAGAAAAGAATAGGCAATTATATTTAGTCATAAGTTGGTCAAGATTGTGTCGGAGAAATAAAATTGATGAAGTTCTTCTTAATTATAAAATATGGATTAATTAATTTTCTTAATATCCATAGAGTTCGGGAGGGGAATTATAAATCGTCTGCAAATTTTAATCCCAAATTGTACTGTTTGGGCTTCCTTTTTTTTTTTTGTTTTTTATTTGATCGATTCTGTCCCGATCAACTATAAATAAAATTAAATATATAACAATTAATACAAATATATTTATTTATTATTCATATATAAAATAATTTTAAATATATTTTTTTATAATAATATAAATATTTAATATATTATAATATTAAAAATTTCGTTTATATAATTTTATTAAATAAATTTCTTATTTAAAAAATTTATATATAGTATAATGGTGACCCACAAGAATTTTCTTAAAACCGAACAAAACGAGAATAATAATAAAAATAACTTTCAGAAGTAAATGGTCAGGATAGTAAACGTAATTACAGTTTCGATCCGCGTCATTATTATCCTTAATTGTAGTCTTAAGATTATAGGGTTTTTAGATATAAATGAGAAACACCAAATTATTCTTTTCTTTTTAATTTGAAAGGTTAGAGTGATTCGAATACTACAGTACAATAATAATATAATTTGTCCTCTTAGAAAAAAATAATTTAACTTAAAAGTTATATTATTTGTGATTCTGAACTAACGATTTAATAATAATTTGTTAGATGTGGAATTTTAACTTAATAATTTTTCAATATATATTTAGGGTGGACTTTATAATTAATTAATGGTTGATATTTTTAATTTCAATGTGATAGTTTTGGATTTGAACTCTTAGTTCTTAAAAGTACACGGTATTAGAATGACTTTTTACAAGAATTTGAGTGTTAATAATTGAAATAAGTATATTTTACATGTATTTTTATAATAAAAAGAAGTTAAAGTAAGTTGTAACTTATCGAAACCTATAAAATGGAGAGTTTATCTAAAATTGTTTATCATTTTTAAACTCCTAAGATCAATAAAATTCAGAATTTATTTTAAATAATAATAATTTAACTAAATTAATTTAAAAAAAATGGCCATGAAAAAAAGAAGAATTACAAAATTAATGTAAATGAATCTATTTATTTTAAAAAAGGAGTAATTTATTTTTGAATTTAGAAATATAAATTAGTTTTATTTTATAAAATTGTAAATTTTAAATAATTTATAAACTCATATGATTATAAAATATTAAGATGATAAATTTAAAATAAATTTAAGTCTTTATCTAAATTTTAGTAGTTACACTGTTTTAAATCTTAATTATAAATATTTTCAGTATTTAATATTTTATAGATTTAATTTATGTTTAAATTAAATTTATGAATATTTAAAATAAAAAATGTAGCCAGAAACATAAAATGAAACTTCCCTAAATGATGTAAGGAGGTGTTTTTTCCCACCCCTTCCCTCACTCCTTAATTAACTCCAAAATGACATATTTATCTCTATCACCTTTATATATTTACATTTCTTATTTTATTTATTTTATTTAATTTACTTATTTATTTTATTTAATTATTAAGTTTTTTTTATTAAATTTAATTAATTAATTAATTTTTTATATTTTTTAACTTTATTTATTTAATTAAAAATACAAAATATTATTATTTTTATATTATAATTATTTAAAATATATATAATATTATTAAGTAAAATATTATGATTAGATTAATTATTAATTATTATTTAATAGATAATTTCATTTATAAAAATATTAATAATTATTAATATTATGTTTGAATAATTATTAATATATAATATTATTAATTAAAATTAAAAATAATTATTAATATATAATATTATTAATTAAAATTAAAAATATTATGTTTGACTAATTATTAATATATAATATTATTAATTAAAATGTTATGATTAGACTAATTATTAATTATTATTTAATAAATAATTTTTATAAGTATTTTAATATATATATATATAATTAATATAATAAAATATTAAATATTTATATTTTATTAAATTAGTACACATTTCAATATTTAATATATTTTAAATAATTATAATATAAAAATAATAATATTTTGTATTTTTAATTAAATAAATAAAGTTAAAAAAATATTAAAAATTAATTAATTATATTTAATAAAAAACTTAATAATTAAATAAAATAAGTAAAATAAATAAAATAAGAATATATAAATATACAAAGGTGATAAAAATAAATAAGTAATTTTTGAATTAATTAAAGAGTGAAGCGAGTGTGAAAATATGGGAGGGATGGGAAAAGCAATTTAAAATAGTACCAGTAGTGAGTCCTTAGAGCATCCGCAGCGCAAATGACCTCTGCCCTCTTATTTTGTCAAATTAATGTTCCACCTCAGCATAAAGCGGGCACATATTGAACTTGGGCAAAACACTCCAATGGTTCTGCCCGCCCTCTTATCTAAATAATTTAAAGGTGTTTTAAATAAATAACTAATTTATACTATTATAACTAATATTCCTATATTATAGATATTATAGGAAAATTTAAGAAATATAAAATATTTTTATAATTTAAAATATATTATAATATTAAAAACATTATAAGAATAAATTTGAGAATATATAACTAATATTCCTATATTATAGGAAAATTTGAGAATATATAACTAATATTTCTATATTATAATAAAATATAAAATATTTTTATAATTTAAAATATATTATAATATTATTATAATTTAATATATAATTAATATTCCTATTTTATAGTAAAACTTTAGAATATATATTTATTTAATGTTATTATAATATTACTTAAAAATAGTAGAAAAAAATATTATAATTAAATATATAACTAATATTCCTATATTATATAATATATTATATTATATAATCATGAAAAAGTCAGAAGAGGGCATGACCGGTATAGAGGGCACTGCCCTCTTTTTCCTTTTATCTACAATGCAAAAAATGAAAAAATCCAATGACCTGCCCTTTTCCACACTGTCCGATGCGGGCACAGGTCATGCGTTGGAGATGCTCTTAGTCCTAACTCACAGCCGGGCCGGGCCTAGATGGTTGCAAGTTGACGGTTATTTTAAGATATGGGCCATTCAACTGGATTATACAGGTTGGCCTCACTTATTTAATACTCAAGTCTAAATATTTCGAGTTACTATTTTTAGGAGCTAATTTACATTCATTCAATTAAAAAAATAGTTATGAAAAGTTATTTTATAAATAATATATATAATAATGTTTAATTTGAATTTGTTTATTTTTCGTTGAGAAACGGTGGTTAATTTATTTATATATAAGAGTAAATGAATACTTGGGTCAATCATGGGTTGACTCGCTCATAAACTTGAAACGATTAAAAATAAAATTAAAAATACTATGTATATTTTAAACTTTCAACTTAACAAAATAATTACAACCCTTTAATCAACTAAGTTAATAAAACTTTATATTTTAAATTTAATACCAAATTTGATAAACATGCGACATTCATAACAATATAAGTTCAACTTTTTAATATAATAATGCTTAATTTGAATTTATTTGGTTTACCAAATCGAGAGTTGTGTTTACTTTGAATATATATATATATAAATATATGAGAGTAATGGATACACGGGTCGAATCATGGCTTGACCCGCCCATAAATTTGAACGGTTAAAAATAAATTTAAAAATACTATATGTATGTTTCAAACTTGTAACCTAACAAAATAAGTATAACTCTGTAACAAACTAAACTAATAAGATTTTATATTTTAAATTTAACACCAAATTTGATGAACGTGCGACAATCCTAAAAATATAAGTTCAACTTTTTAACTAACTAATATATATATAATATATAATTTAAATTTACTTAGTTTATTAACAGAGACGAATCTATGTAGGGGCTCGGGTGGACTGAAGTCCACCCCAAATTTTTTTTATGATTCAAGTTTGACAATATCCTATAATTTCTTTAAAAATTTCAATATAATTCACTGTTTTTTATCTATTTATTAAAAATAATGGTAAAACTTACATTTATACACTCATTTTATTTAGAATTTTTTCGTTATTTTTTTATTCCAACCCCAAATTAGTTTTAAACCCACCCCAGTCCTAAATCCTAGGTCCTTCCTTGTTTGTCGGGTCGAGAGTTGTGATTAATTTGGATATATATATATATGTGTGTGTGTGAGAGAGAGTAAATGAATATTTGGGTCAAATCATGTGTTGACGCGCCCATAGACATGAAACGGTTAAAAATAAAATGAAAAATGCTATATGTATGTTTTGAACTTGCAACCTAAATAAACAAGTATAACCTTTTAACCAAGTGTGATTGAGTTATGGTTTTCCGAAGAATAATAGGTCGGTAACAAATGAGAGCGGTTTGATTTGACCAAAGTGTGTGGTCACGAGGTTAAATGTCGATTGAGATTGGTGGTTTATTTCTTAAGGATAAGAGTCGTTTGAAAGTGTGATTGAAATGTGGTTTGATAAGGGATGAGAGGTGGGTAGTTCCGGCCCCGAGAATTGGGTTGCCCCATCCCCATTTAGGAAAAATAGAAATTTTTGTTTGATGCCCTAATTTTAGTTAAAACAATTATTAAAAGTATTTTGGTGATATTTGAACCCATGACCACTAATTATAATATTTTTTTTCATTTTAAACGATTAGGCTAAACACTATTATGTTTAAAATTTAATATATTTAATTAAAATCCTATTTTCTTTTTTATTAAATGGCTTTTTTTTAGAGTGGGTTGTCCTAGCCCGTGGGCTAGCCGGTCTTACCCTAGGGCTGACCCTAGAGGTTGGTAAAAAGGATCGTGATTTCACAAGATTAGAAGTCGATTGATATTGATTTGAAAATGTGATTGAGATTGATGGTTATTTTAGCGAGGGATATGAGGCGTGTGAAAATATGATAAAGAGACACATGAAAAAGTGTGAGTCATAAGATGTTGACTAATTAACTAATTGGTAATAAATATTAAATATAAAATATATATACATACACCAAATTATAAAATAATTTCAACAATCTCAATTGGCCTAGCGGTTAAGGTGTGAAATTGTCCTAGCGGTTAAGGTGTTCACATTTCATGTTTAAGAATAGAGTTTGAATCACAAAAACTGTAAATTTAAAAGTAAGTATTATAAATATTTGAGAGATTGATGTTAAATAATACATTATTGAGTGTAGTATATGGTGACACACCTTTTAAACAAGAGATAAGATGAATGTGAAAGTGTGAGGTCAGATTTTTGGGTTGGTTTGATGAACATTTGAAAGTGTGAGGTCATGAGATGGAGGTCGATTGTTGGGTGATTTGTTAGCTGAGGGGATAAAGAAGCTTATGAAAAAGTATGAATCACAAGATGTTGGTAAATTGGAAGGTTAGTGGTTAGTTTGACGGGGTATGAAAGGTGTGTAATCAATTAGTATTGGTTGTTGATTTGTTGAAGTGGGTGATAAAAGAGGTCGTCTAAGATTGGTGAGTTGTATGCCAAGGGGTTAAAGAGGCACATGAGGGGATAAATAGACATATGAAAAAGTGTGAGCCTCAAGATGAGGGTCAATTGGGGGATTAATTGTTGGTTTGCCGAGGGGATAAGAGGCGTGTGATCAATTGGAATTGGTTGTTGATTTGTTGGTGTAGGGTAAAAGAGGTCGACTAAGATCGGTGGGTGGTTTACTGAGGGGGGATAAAGAGGCATATGAAAAAGTTTAAGTCACAAGAGGTCAACTAAATTTGGTGGGTAGTTTACTGAGGGGGAAAAAGAGGCATATGAAAAAATGTGATTCACAAGAAGTCGACTAAGATTTGGTGGGTGGTTTGCCGAGTTGATAAAGAGACATATAAAAAGTGTGAGTCACAAGAGATCGACTAAGAATGGTGGGTGGTTTATCGATGGGATAAGAGGTGTGTGAGGTCACGAGATAAATTGTTGATTGGAATTTGGTGGTTGGTTTGTCGAAATGAGAGTAAATATAAGAGGTTTTCTTAACAAATAAGATATTAATTGTTAAAGAGGCATATGAAAAAGTGTGAGTCACATGAGGACGACTAAGATTTGGTGGGTGGTTTGTCGAGTGGATAAAGAGACATAAAAAAGTGTGAGACACAAAGGTCAACTAAGATTGGTGAGTGGTTTGTCAAGGGGATAAGAGGTGTGTGAGGTCATGAGATAAAATATCGATTGGAATTTGGTGGTTGGTTTGTCGAAGTAAGGGTAAATATAAGATGTCTTCTTAATAAATTAGATATTAGTTGTTAAAGAGGCATATGAAAAAGTGTGAGTCACATGAAGAGGTAAATTAAGATTTCGTGGGTGGTTTGCCGAGTGGATAAAAAAGACATATAAAAAAAGTGTGAGACACAAGAGGTTGACTAAGATTGGTGGGTGGTTTACCGAGGGGATAAGAGGTGTGTGAGGTCACAAGATGAAATGTCGATTGGAATTGTGTGCTTGGTTTACCAAAGTGAGGGTAAATATAAGAGATCTTCTTAACAATTTAAATATTAGTGGTTAAAAATATATGAATGATATGTTGATTGACCGTATTGGTCGATAGGGAGATTGGTTGTTGATTTGTTGAAGTGGGGATAAAAGAATTGCGATAAGAGTAAATATGATGAAATGTAAGGTGAGGATTTGTGGTTGATTTGTTGGGATAATAAACTGATAATATAAGGAGATATCGATGGTAAAAATTTATAAATGAGATGTTGATTGACCGAAGTATAAACGTATGTGTGAGGTCATGAGATTAGAGGTCGAAATTAAGATTGGTGAGTGGGTTGCCGAGGGGATAAAAAGAAATATGAAAAAGTGTGAGTTAGAAGATGAGAGGTATATTGGGAAGATTGATGTTTGGTTTGATGAAGAATAAGAGGTGTGTAAAAGTATGTAAAAGGTCATGAGATAAGATGTCGATTGAGATTTGGTGGTTGGTTTACTAGAAGTGAGGAATAATTTAAGAGGTTAATAACAAATGAGATATTACTGATTAAAAATATATGAATGAGAGGCTAATTGACCAAAATGTAAAAGTGTGTGAGGTCACGAGATTAGAAGTCAATTGTGATTGGTGAGTTATTTATCGAGGGAAAAAATAGACATACGAAAAAGTGTGAGTCAAAAGATGAGAGGTTGATTGAGGGATTGATGTTGGTTTGACGAGGATAAGAGGTGTGTGAGGTCACGAGATGAGATGTCGATTAAGATTTGGTGGTTGGTTTATCGAAGTGGGAGTAAAAAAAGAGGTCGCGATAATATAAAAGAGGATGGTGATAAATGAAATATTAGTGGTTAAAATATATGAATGAGATGTTGATTAATTGAATTGTAAAAGTGTGTGAGGTCACGAGATTGATTGAGATTTGTGGATGATTTTCTGAGTGGATAAAGAGATATATGAAAAGTGTGAGTCATAAGATAAGAGGTCGATTGGTGGTAAAAGATGTCACGGTAAAGATAAAAATCATGAGATGAATGGTGAGATTTGTGGGGATAAGATGTCCATAATAAAAGAAATATCGATGGTTAAAAACAATATGAATAAAATTTTGATTGACCGAAATGTGAAAATGTGCGAGCTCAAGATACTAGTTGTCGGTTGAGATTGGTGGTTGTATTGTTGAGTGTGATAAGAGGCATGTGAACAATGTGAGGACATGATATGAGTGATCGATTGAGATTTTAATGGCTGATTTGACGAGAGATAATAGGTGTGTGAGGTCACAATATGAGATGTGGATTGTGTAATTGGTGGTGGTAAGAAATGTCGCACTAATAGATAAAGGGTCGGTAATAGTGTAGAGCACGTATAACATTACTTTAGATAAGAATAAAGTATATGACACAACTTTAAGTAAAATCTCTAGATCAATCTATATTAACTAACTAGATAAATAGTGTAATTGACTTGATTCTTACTTAAAAAAAAAGAAGTGTTTTACAAATTTATATAAAAAAAAAAATTAACTTTATATATTTACTGAATTTAAAAATATATATTAACATTAAAATGATGTATTAAACTTATTTTTACAAATTAAAATTAATTTTAGATTAATTAAATTTGAATAATATTAATTTTGTCTAAAATATTTATAAATAAATAATATTTTGTTTATATTTTTATCCATATATTTGCACAAAATTCAGATTTGCACAAAATTCAGATTTGACATTATTCAAAATTCTTAAATTCAATTTTGTTGCAATGTGCCATTCGAGTGAGTAATTTCTATTAGGGTCATTATGGCTTATTTGGAATTAATTTATGTAAGCAACCTATTTTATTTATTTTATTTTCAAATTAATTATTGGAATGATCAAATTCAGTATTTTTATTACTCTTATAAGTAATCAATAAATATATCCTAAATTTAATAATTTATATTATATATATATATTTAAATTATTACTTTGATTAATTATATTTTAATATATTTATTTAAGTTATTATTTTTATAAATTTAATTATTTATATTTTCATTTATTTTTAATTTGATTATATATATATATTTAAATAATAATTTATTTTATTTTAATATATATTTTATTTTTAGGTTAATTATAGTAATTTATACTGTTTATTAGTTTTCAAATGTTAGTAAATATGTACAATTTAAAAGAAAATTTATTATAATATTTAGATATTGGGAAGGATTATATTTTAATTGACAAATTCATTTATATCCGTTTTTGTTCAATTGGTTTTATTTATTATCTTTTAAATTATTCAATTCTTTTATTATTTTTTTCTCAACATGGTGTTATATCAATATCATAATTAAACAAATATGAAAAAGAACTTTTCATATATATAAAATATCAATGAATGTCTATGCAACACTAATCTCTACAAAATTTAAGTAGAAACTATTGAAGTAATAATTATTTAAAAATATAATATTTTAACAATAATTGAAATTACTAATAGATACAATTAATGTATTTTATAAATTAATAATTAATTAAAATAAAAAATTTAATATTACATTTTCAAGGTTTTTAATAAATTTATATATATATATATTAAATTTTTTAATAAATAAATATATTATATTAGATCCGTAACAAATAGTTATCAATAAACTTGAATTGAATGGATATATATTTTATTTTAAATATATATAATCAAATTAAAAACAACAATTTATAGATATATTAAAATATAAATAATTAAATTTATAAAAATAATAATTTAAATAGATATATTAAAATATAAATAATCAAATTTATAAAAATAATCATTTAAATTGATATATATATATATATAATATATATATATATATTTAAATATAATCAAATTTATAAAAAATAATAATTTAAATATATATATATAATATAAATTATTAATTTATGATATATTTAATAATTAGTTATAAGAGTTAAAATTAAATAAATAAAAAATTAAATTTGAACTGTCAACTAGTTAGTTTGTATATAAATGAAAAAAACAAGTTAATTTAAAAATTTTAATTTCAGAATTAGTATAATATTAATATAGGTTAAAAATTAAATTAACTTAAGTGATGAACCGTTTTGAATATTTAGATTAAATAATTAAAAAGAGAAAAATTGTTAGATAAATTAGATGATTAATTAATAAGTAATTAATTATTTAAAGAACTTAACCAAATTCATCATTTGTGCAGGATAAAAAGAAATCAAAAAGCTAAGAAGTTCGATTTTTATCAAAACCGGAAATGCAGAAATCGGTAAAATCGCAACCGGTAGTCTACTCCTTCCGCTTTACAAATCGGCAATATGTTCAGTTCGGTAGTGGAAAACGGTTTTACCGCTTAGCTTGATTGACCGGTGTTATAAAGACGGCGCAAATCGGTATTATCTGATCGACTTTATGTTCGGTTATCTATACAAGAACCGAAACCAGTAATGAATCAATTCGATAGTGAAAAACGGCTTTACCGCTTAGCAAGTTGTTCGGTAAAATTATCGATAATATGTCAAAGAACCGGAACTGGTAGTAAATCGGTTTGATAGTGGAAAATGGCTTTACTACTCAATAACATGATCGGTAAACTTATTAGTTATGTGTCAAGATGCAGAATCGGTAAACCGACCAGCAGTATGACCGATAATATCTTTGGTTTTATAAAGACGGTGCAACCGGTAATTTGTCCGGTAGTTTTCTCGATAAAATCCTCGGTTCTTATACATGACACGCAATCGGTAATTTGACCGGTTTTTATACCAAGAAGCGGAACCGGTAGAATCCATGCAACGGTAACCTAACCAGTTATTTACAAAGGGCGAATTCGGTAATATGATCGGTAGTTTGACTGGTCAGATTCAAGAAGAGGAACCAGTTTTATGCTAAGACAAATTTATACTGAGAGCAGCCGACAGTTTCCTTTTCGATGCTAGATAGAACAATTTAGGTAATTACATAAGGGAGCCTTCAAATTATTAGACTGTATTATTGCCATTTAATATAAGTCTGATGAAATCTTTTAGGAAGCAGAAACCTGCTAAAGAAGATCAGATTACTATTTCGGTATAAGTCCAATACAGTCTACATGGAGCAGATATTTGCACACTACTCTAGATAGCCAAATCATTAAAGAGAAATCTGCATGATGATCCGCTCCGTGGAAATTATTAATCCAATTAATGTCATGTTGACTTATTATCACAAGATCAGAGGATATCCCAAGGCTGTACCTCAACGATTCTCAACCAATCAGATTTAAGAAACAAAGTACTATCAAGGAAATATATCCATTGAAAAAGAAGAATATGACCTTTGTCATATTTCTATTTAAGAGAATTCAGCTCAACCAGATCACATACCTTGGAACAACCTTGAGAAAACTGATTGAACATCTTCCGAACTAACAACTTTGCTAGAACCTTCGAACCACTTTTACGATAACCTTTGTTCAAGCTTTTAAACTAGTGTGTTTTAGAATTTCACGTGTATTACAAGTTCATCTATTCTGTGTGAGTGGTGAGTGTTGTAAGTTGACAGAATCTGTTTCTGTTCAACAGAGTGAGCTTAGTGATGAGTCAAAAATGAGCAGTAAATAAGTCTCGGTTGTTCGACGTAAACACTGAAAATTGTTTGAATATTCTGAGTGAATATTCTTCTCAAGGTTTGAGAAGAAGGGGTGACGTGGTAACTTTATCTCCGAACATCCATAAATCATGTGTTGCGTTTCTCTCATACTTTGTGTCTTCTTATTACTGTCTAAACCGTGTTTGTGTTGCTTCAAGTTGAAATAAATATTACCGCACTTGAACTCGGTTCAAAAGTTTGTGATAACTTGCGAATTATTGAGACTGATATTGACCTCTAACAGGGTTAGTATCAACTGGCGTGTGTGTAAACGTTCAACCTAGCGAGACCACAGTCTTCTTCGACGATCCCGATCATAACAATATATTATAAATTTTATAACAAATTTTCTATATTAATATATATATATATATAGAATTTATAGGATAATTTCATATTACTATTTTTGTAATATAATATTATTACTAATAAATAATATATAATACATTAATAATTTATTGAAAAATATAATATAAAATCTATAAGCAAAATTTTTAAATTAAACATAAGTTATTATATTTAAAAATAATTATAATAACATATTTTTAATTTCACTAAATATATTTTTAAAATATATATATATATATATATTATTATATAATTTTAATTAAAATATACAATAATTTTAATATTATATATATAACTTTATAAAAATATATTACATATAAATAATAATTTTAAAAAAAATATAAAATTTCAAATAACTTATTAAATTATAAAAATATATATATTCTAAAATTATTATTTTTTAAATAATATTATGTCATTAGTGATAAGTAAATATAATAAATTTAAATTATATATACACAACAAAATTTGTATCAATAATAAGTAAAATTATATTTAATAAAAACAAATAATTTAAGATAATTGTGATAAGAATATACTTATTCAATTTTGATTTTGATTTATTGTTAAAATAAATTTATATAAAAAAAATTAAATTATTATAAATATTTACATTAATTAGAAAATATGAAAAAACAAATTTCTTCTCATTTTTCATTATTATTATTAACAGTGGAATTTATCATTATTATTATTTTTTAATTTTCAATTTATAAATAAATAAAGTTCTCATCTATCATCCTACATTGCAGTGGCAGCTAATGTGATTTAAATTAAAATTCAAACTTGACTATATAATGTTTTTTTTCAAATATATATATATATATATATATATATATATATATATATATATATATATATATATAATATGATGTTTAATTTCAAAATGTCCGAATTGTGGTTAATTTAGATATATGTAAGAATAAATAGATACTTTGATCAAATTGTGGGTTGACTCGCCCATACACTTAAAATAGTTAAAAATAAAATTAAAAATGATATATATTCGAACTTATAACTTAATAAAACAAGTACAAGTCTTTAACAAACCAATAAAACTTTATATTTTAAATGTGTCTGGATTGTTGAGTCGAGAGCTGTGGTTAATTTGGATATATATGTGAGAGTAAATTGATATTTGGGTCGGATTGTGGGTTGACCCGCCCATAAACTTAAAACGGTTAAAAATAAAATTAAAAATATTATATGTATGTTTCGAATTTTCAACATAATAAAACAAGTTCAACCCTTTAATTAAGTGTGATTGGAATATGGTTTGCAGATGGATAATAGGTCGTTAACAATTGAAAGTAGTTAAAAAATATGATTCAAATATTTGATTGATCAAAGTGTAAGGTCACGATGTTAAATTAAAAAAATATGAATCAAATATTTGATTGATCAAAGTGAAAGTATAAAGTCACGTTTATTGGAAAAAAATATGTGATAAGATATGTGAGAAGATGAGTTATTTTACCGAAGTAAATAAAATGTGGAATGAAAGTTCTTTTACCGAATTGAATAAAATGTAGAATGAGAGTATTTTATTTTTTATTTTAATATATTATTCGTGAAATTTTAAACATTGAATACATATTATTATAATTATTTATTTATATTTTTATTAATATGTATCGCACGAGAATATTATTAGTTTAAATTAAAAATACACAATGATTTAGCCCGTTAATTTTTATTTGTAAAACTAAAAATTAAAATATGATTCTATCTTAGGTTTTAATTTTCATTAATACCCTCTTATTCAAAATTTAACAAATTTAATTCAAACTCATTAGTCACCCTACAAATATTTGTATGAATCTATTTAGGGTCACCATCACATCCATCCCATACATGCTTCCTGTTAAAATGATAATAATGAATCTCAGAAATCAGTTTTTTTTCCAAAAACAAATGGAAATAAATAATTTTAATTGAAAATTTATTAAACTTGTTATATCTTACTAATAATTAATATATGAGAAATGATAAACTCAACGAAATGTTAGCGAAAACCTTGCTACGTGGATAGGAGAGAGAAAATAAAAATAAAAATATAAAAAATATAAAAAACGTTTCACTTCCCTCTCTTTCTTCTTTTCATTTTTACTTCCGGCGATCGTTCTCTTTCTTCTCTAGCGATTTGGCTCTCCGGCATCCGCGACTTCTTCTCTTTTCTTCATCGTCGTCCGATCGAAAATGGTAAGTTTTGAAGCTCTCCTTCGTGTATATTCACTTCATTTAGGGTAAGTCCATGTTCATACTACTCTTTTTTTCAGGCTGGTGTTGGTCCAAGTACATCGCCCGACAAGACTCCAAAATCTCTAAGGACTCCAAGGTAAATAAGAAATCTTATCTTTTAGAAACGAATCTGTTTAACATAGATGATTTTGATACTAATATTTTCTTTAATATTTGATAGAGTTTACCTCCATTTAGAGTTTCACGACAGAAAAGTATACAGGATTTAGGGTTTAACGTAGAAACGTTTTTGATATCCATATATTGTGTCCTAAAAGGTTTAATTGTCTGCATATTGTGTCCCGAAACCATGATTTCGGGACAAGAAACCATCATATTGTGTCCTAAAACCACCCTTTCAAGTCCTGAAACCACCCATTTCGGGACGAGAAACAATCATTTGAAAAGAAGAAATGATGGTTTCAGGACCTGAAACGGGGGTTTCGGAACCCAAAATGGTGGTTTCGAGACACATTATGATGGTTTCTTGTTCCGAAATCGTGGTTTCAGGACACAATATGATGATTTCTTGACCCAAATTTGTGGTTTCAGAATAATAAATGATTCATTTATTTACTTATCTGCTTCATGGTTCATTTATTTACTTATCTACTTCATGGTTTTTAAATGCTTATCTTTTGTTTTTGTAGAGAAAATAAACGTAAAAGAATTGCGGTCCAAGAAACCAAAGCAGCCCCCACAACATATATTTAACGAGGACTTTGTCTTTTGGCCTTTACAATCTTCTTCAACTACTGTCTAATAAATAAAAAGAGGTTGTGAAGTCAATAGCCTTTAGCTCTCTTCTATCACTATCGATTTCAAAATACTCCGGCGAGATATCTCGTTATCTCGTCCAACGTTTTGAAACTAGTAAATATGCATTCATCCTAGAGAGTGGCGAGAAAGTAAAAATAGAAGAAGAGGATATTCAAATCGTATTGGGTCTCCCTAAAAGGGAGCTGGACATTGTAGAATACGAGCATAACTAGACCGATGACAAGTTGAAGACCTTTAGGACTCGATGGGTTAACCCGCTTAATGTCGCTCCTATAGTGATCGATATGCCAATGAAAATCATGGAGAACAAAGCTGCTGATAACAATTTCAAGATAGACTTCGTGTTATTTGTTGTCAGCTGCGTTCTCTAGTGTGATAACCTAGGTCAACTAACCAGGTATATCTCAAAACTTACATATATATATGGAATATGTATTGTTAATAATCCTCAAATATGTTTTTTTCACTTGCGGATTTAGAATTCTAAAATATATTTCAGATGTTCATAATATCAAAAAGTTTAATAGGTGCAAATTTGTACTTGAATGATTAGTTCAATAATGTGAAAAATGGAAGGCGCATGAAAAACGACATTTCCAAGGACCACAAACGTTGCTTATTGTAAGTTATCACTAATTTATTTTCGTGGTTGCAAATGTAAATAGTTTTAACATATGTATGTTTTAAGCTGTGCTACGTGTAAAGGGTGAGCAACCCTGAACTAGGAGTTGATGAGCGTCGATTTCTTATATTATCATGTTGGAATGTGTTAGGCCTACGCATCAAGGCCTCGGTCCTAGAATAAATTCCAGCAACCTTCCTCGACACCCGGTCTCGGTCCTAGTGTGCACATGGGCCAAATTTCTGTTTTGTTGTATTAATATTTTGTTTTGCTTTCCTTTTCTATTTTACAAACCGAATTCTGTTATTTTTTAGTATTTGTTGTAACCAAATATTATGGGGCAAGACATCACCTATATAAGGATGATCTTTCTTCCCCAAGGACCCATGAATAGAATGATGAAGATGTGATTTCGCCCCTATTCGTCTATTATTATTATTATGGACTGTTTGATATAAACCAACATTATTTCTCTTCGCACCCTTGGTTCTTCTATCCCCTCCCCCCAAATTCTCTATCAAACATTCCGCTGCCCTTTGATTGTAGAATGTCCATCGGTCTTAGAAATCAAGAACTTGATTCTTGAACCCAAAACACACCTTACGAAATAAGTCGTAACATTCTTGTTATCAGAGCAAGACGATTCTCAAATGAAAGAAACCCGATAGCAGCAAGGATGGAGGATCTTAAGACCCTACTCGAAGGGTTGACCCAACAATATGCATCCATGAATGCTGCCCTGCAACAACACTTGACCGAACAGGCTGCCTTGCACAATGCCTTTCATCAAAATATAGACAGAAGGTATGCTGCTGGAAAAAGCTTGACAACAATTGAAAAATGTGCGTTTAATAATGGCCAAGATCCCCCCACCCGACCCCATATTATAGCTTCTTACCACCTTCCTCCAACCCGGCTCACAAATATTGATATTCCTGAATTTGATGGGACTGATTTGGAGGGTTGGCTCTTATCTTCCGAGCAAGTATTTAGGGAGAGCAAGACGAATGATGCCACAAAGCTGGACATTGTCCGCACTCACTTCTCAAAAGAGGCAAGAACGTGGCATGAATCATATTTACGGAATCGCAACCATATGGAAGCATTGACGTGGCATAAATTCAAGAAAGATCTCTTGCTGCGATTCGGTCGCAGGCCCTTGTACAATGCCAAATCGCCACTGCTGCCCAAACCATGCATTGCTAACACGGTCTGGCCGAGCACAAACCAGACGACCGATCCCAAGGAAGACCGGCGCTACACTTGGAATGATAACTTGTAGCCCAATTATAGGTGCAAATCCAGATTGTTCATGGCCCCGGCTAATGATCAAGAAGTCCAAGAACGCGTTCAAGAACCCGTCCAAGAATCAGATTTTTATGACCCGCCTTTGGTGCTTGAGACAAGGGACGAACGTGTCATTATCTGGCACACTTTCTCGGTCCAGCAGGGTGCCCCTCGGTCGCGGGTCAACTTAATACAAGGCAACCACCTAGAAAAGGCCTTGGAAAATCATAATGTTGCTGCCACAGTACAAATAATCAGCAAGAACGAATGCCAAAGTGTTTCACTTGTTTTGGAAGATGCTCCTGAAAATTTCCAAAAAATAATCAAAGGGCTCACCCAACACTGAAACACCAAGAAGGTAGTCCGAAGACATGGCTATGTTGTTGCGCATGTGTAGCTGGACTGGATAAAGGACTGGGCTTGGTTATTTGAAGACATTCTAGAGTATGCCTGGAAGAAAGATGACCCTTTTGCTGCACTTGGCGTGCTGGGTCGAAGGAAGGACTGGTCGTGGAGCAGAAAGACCGAAGGCTTCTAAGAAATGCAGTCCTAGACTCCGACACTTGCTGGACTTGCTGAAGTCCGACCGAATTCTTTGAAATATTAAGCATACGCATTAGAGGCTCGGCAGACTCGGCAGACTACGGTCTTATTTCGTCGAGGGCGACGAATTTGAAGGGGGGAGATAATGTTAGGCCTACGCATCAAGGCCTCGGTCATAGAATAAATTCCAGCAACCTTCCTTGGCACCCGGTCTCGGTCTTAGTGTGCACATGGGCCAAATTTCTGTTTTGTTGTATTAATATTTTGTTTTGCTTTCCTTTTCTATTTTACAAACCGAATTCTGTTATTTTCTAGTATTTGTTGCAACCGAATATTATGGGGCAAGACATCACCTATATAAGGATGATCTTTCTTTCCCAAGGACCCATGAATAGAATGATGAAGATGTGACTTCGCCCCTATTCGTCTATTATTATTATTATGGACTGTTTGGTATAAACCAATAGTATTTCTCTTCGCACCCTTGGTTCTTCTATCCCCTCCCCCCAAATTCTCTATCAAAACCTTCCGCTACCCTTTGATTGTAGAATGTCCATCGGTCTTAGAGATCAAGAACTTGATTCTTGAACCCAAAACACACCTTACGAAATAAGTCGTAACAGAATGACATGAAGTTGAAGTTTAGGTTGGATACAGAGTGGGAAAATGGAGGATTCAGATGTGGAAGCGATGTTGGACGCATTCCACTAACACCTCTTTAGAACGAGGAGACAGATGGCCGGGATGAAGGGGAGTACGAAGAGGCATATAGGGATTGGGGGGGGGGGAGAACAATTATGCATATGGAGGGTGCCTGAGCCTCAAAAAGTAATTCCTAAAAAGGTAGCACCTAAGAATGTAGTACATCTAAATGCAGCACCTCTGAACACAACAACACCTCGGAATGCATCAGCACCTCGGAATGCACCACGTTCGAATTTTACAGAGAATTTGTTTTGCATTTCTAAATGTACAGTGATGATTGACAAAGCCACCAAAAATTTGGCATATTTAAGTGCCGATTGAGATATGTCGCCATTGTATGACAACGCCATCCACATCTTATACACAACCATGGACAATGATAAACGTTTTAGGGATGTCATGCACAAATACTTCAAAGATCGAACACCCACTACAGAAAATAAAAATGTAAATATAAATGAAAAAATACCCGAAGTAAGGGTACCCGAAGAGGGGGTACCAAAAGGGGGAGTACCGAAGTGGAAAATCGTATACAAATAGTTGTTAGTGTTGTAAAAAGACCAAATTGGAGGCTAAAGAAAAAGTCATAAAAAACTTCTGCGGAATGCGAAAATTTCGGCACGCCTTCAATCTCCATATATGATGAAGAACAAGCAAAAAAAATTAACCTTACTTTGACTCTGCCCAAGTAGATTACCGAGATGAAATCATTTTGGGATTCATTTTTTGTAAATGAAGATGATGTGAAGACGAGGTAATTAATGATGTTTATATTTCATAGTTAGTTTAATGGTGCTTTTGGGTCCCGAAAGGGTGGTTTTAGGTCCCGAACTGATGGTTTCAGGTTCTGAAATGGTGGTTTCTTGTTCGAAAATGGTGGTTTCGTGACCCGAAATGGGGGATTTCGTGACCCGAAAGTATGATTTCAGGACACAAAATGGGTGTTTAGCGTCCTTAAATGGTGGTTTTATTTGTTTTTTTTATTATGTAGTTTCAGGAAGGAATTGTTTTATGTAATCGAGCATACCAAGATCAACATAGGGTATTTTCAATCAATAAAAAATGGATGCCATGTTGAAAGTGGTATTATTGATGCGTGGGCACACGTTACGTGTAATTATAGTAAACAATGTTCCCAAAAAAAAATATTTTTTTCGACAATAGTTTTTGCAAGTCACTATATCTTTTATTGTTGTTTAAACCAATGGTCTAATTGTGATGTTGATTCATTTGTAGAGCTTTTTATAGAGATTCAGAACTTTTAATGAAAAGTTATTGAAGAAATTAGACTATTCCCAATAACACCCGAAGAAATAAAAAATGTTAATCTTGTAAGTCCAATATTTTAATATCATCTGAATCTTACTCATATATATCATCTAAATCTTGGTCTTATTTTGTAGATATTTTTTCAAATTTTATATAAAGTCAGTATTATGTTGTTTGCATCAATCTGCAAAATAGAGTAATCGAAATCATCAACACCTCCCAGTGCCCAAAAAAATGCCATGGGAAGATAAATATATCACAACTCCGGAAACTGGTAATGTTGAAGTATTTGTATGAACATGTTTGTATGTTAAAGTATTTTTAAATATATGTTTATTAACTTCATTGATAAAATAGGTAGAAACCTTCGTGGAGTTATTCAAAACTATCGACCTAAACATCGCAACCAAAACTGCTAAATTCCCGTTTAAAGTTTTTAAATTAGCTTGGCAAGACAGTTCAAATACAACAGATTGCGCAATATACTGTAGGAGACATATTCAAACTTATTTGGGCGATGCAAAGTGGGAGTGTGGTATAACCAAAACAAATGTAAGTTACATATTTCACATTTTGATTGTTTTATAATTCTTTAATAACTGCTGAATTATTATTTTTTGTTGGCAATGAGAATTCTTGAAGCTTTACGAGTAAAATTTTGTGTGTTCATCGTTAGGTCAACTTTAAATAAAAATTTCGGGACCCAAAACCATAATTTCTCGTCCTGAAACTACCATTTCGGGACTTAAAACCATGATTTTGGGACGAGAAATCATCATTTCTTGTCCCGAAACCACAATTTCAAGTCCTAAAACACCCATTTCGGGACAATAAACCACCCTTTTGGGACGAGAAACCATCATTTCTTGTCTCGAAACGACCATATTGGGACCCAAAACACCCATTTCAGGACGATAAACCACCTTTTTGGGAAGAGAAACCATCATTTCATGTCCCGAAACCACCATTTTAGGACCTGAAACACCCATTTTGGGACGATTAACCACTCTATTGGGACGAGAAACCATCATTTCTTTTCCATAAACCACCTTTCGGGACCCAAAACACCTATTTCGGGACGATAAACCACCTTTTCGGGATGAGAAACCATCGTTTCTTGTTCCGATACCACCCTTTTGGAACATGAAAACCCATTTCGGGACAATAAACCACTCTTTTGAGACGATAATCCATCATTTTTTGTCATGAAACCACCTTTTTGGGACCCGAAACGCCCATTTTGGGACCTAAAACACCCATTTCGGGACGAGAAACCATAATTTCTTGTCCTGAAATCACCCTTTTAGGACGAGAAACCATCATTTCTTGTCCCGAAACCACCCTTTCAAGACTCGAAATCATGATTTCGGGACAAGAAACCATCATTTCTTGTCCTGAAACCACCATTTCAGCACCCGAAACCACCATTTCAGGACAAGAAACCATCATTTCGGGATGATAAACCACCCTTTCGGGGCGCATTCATTATGAGAAAAACATAAAAATATTCAAAGTTACAACATGATCATATAAATACTATCTTCGTTGAATGTTATCCTTACACACATTATCTTCGATATATATTTGAGAGAACAAAAGTGATGTGAAAGAAAATTGAGTCGAAAGTGGATCATTCCATTGTTGTTGTTGTTGTTGTGTTGAATCCAACACTATAGATATTGTGGCCGTATTTCCCTTCATTTTTGATCTCGACGACTTCTTGGGGATTTTCTCAATTAAAGATTGTTTCCTTTTTGTTGTTGGTCGTTCTCGACTTCTAACTTTTTTAGGAGAGTGTATCAAACTGGATGTAGCGGGAGATGGAAATGGAGATGGAGATGGAGATGCTTTTGTGCTTTTGTCTTTAAATGCTTATGTGCTTTCATGATTAAGTGACATAAAATGTTTCATTAAACATTTTATTCTGTTCATCCAAAATGAACAATTGTCTTCAAATTTTACTCCAACTTGTTGAACCTCTTGCATCAATCGAGTTAGACTATTATGACGTTTTTTTCTTCCACAAACAAATTTAAATCATAAATGTTGATGATATTTTGATACCCTAGTTTAATATCTTTAAGCCACTGGTGCATTATATGATACATTTGTACATCATTCACCCTCATTTTTTTCAACACAGCCATGATGCCTACACAAAATACCTTTGAACTCAAACAATCAACATTGATATTTAACATTGCAGTCTATTTTTGTATAATGCACTTTGTAAGAAACATCTCTTATATGTTCTCCATTAACCCCCAAAATGATTTCTTCAACTCTAAATATACAAGTTGTCACTTCCTCTTCAATGACTGAGATATCGCACAACATCAAGCCTCTAACTTCTTCTTGAACCAATCTAAATATATCTGGAGTGTAGAAGGTTTGGTATTGCCTTTCAAAGGAAAATCCACTAACAGTTGTTATCAAATAATTAAACGATTGAAAATCCAATTTCTTTTCTCTCTCGATATTTCTCAACAGAGCCCTATCATATTGCTCGACGAATTATTTGAGGGATGTTTTGGACTGCACGTAGTCATCAAAGAAGGCGTTCATACTTTCACTCCGTTGAGATGTTGACATCCCGACCCAAAATTGTCCTTTCACATAAACATGTATCCATTTCGATCTTTCCAAAAATAAATATTTTAACCAGACATTATCTTCCAACTGATGATCTTCTATTAGTCTAATCCAATCCTCTTCGCATTGTTGAATATTTATATAGTTGTATACTATGTTTTTCAGCCTCTTCTTTATTAGATGGTATTCAGTATGGCTTCCAAATTTTATAGGAAGTTTATTCATTATATGCCACAAACAAAATTGATGATGAATTTTAGGAAATACCTTCTCAATTGCAATCGCCATTGATCGATATTGGTCTGTGATTATGGCATTTGGAGGTCGATCATCCATACATTCTAACCAAGTTCTAAACAACCAAGTGAAAGAATTTGAATCTTCACTTGACAATAAACCACATCCAAGTAAAATGGATTGACCTCATTAACACCGACAAATAGAGCGAAAGACATGTCATAACGATTTGTCAAATAGGTTGTATCGAAAGAGATAACATCGTGAAAATATTCAAAGGCAGCCTTGCACCTACCATCTGCCCAAAATACGTTTTAAATTCGGGATTACTCGTCCAAATCAATAAGGTAGAAGAAGTTTGAGTTCTTGGTTTGCATTCTTAAAAAATAATTAGTGAGTGCTTCAACATCCCCACTCCTTAACTCCAACCTTCGTGCTTCTGTAATGTAATTTCTGCATTTCTCTCATTGAAAGACATGTTTTCATACCCTCCATCTTCCACTACAAGGGATTGAAATGTTTTGGCCACAGTTATTCCAGCTTCATTGTTTGTATCAAATCTTCTCTTTACATTTTCGTCTATTACTTTGTAGGATCTAACATGGCGTATCCTCTTAGGGCTTAATGTATGGTTGTGCTGAAGATAAATACTTGTTATCACATATTCCCCTTCATTCCGAACAACAACATTAATCTTTTCTTTACGATCTGTCTTTGTTATTGGTCTAGGCTGATGAAACTTATATTTGGCCTTCGATTCTTTCATAAAACTCTTGGCACAACTTTCCTCTTACCACCTACATTTTTGCTCTCTAATTTGGTAATGTCGAATCCAGTTAAGTGGGAATATGATGTGTAGAATTCAAAAAGTTGTTCTTTGAAGGAAAATGTCATTCCAATACTAGAAATGTCACTACAAAAAATAAGTGTAACTGTAAGAAATGCATCCCGAAACCATCATTTCAGGTCCCAAAACCGCCCTTTCGTGTCCCGAAACCACCCTCTTGGGTCCCGAAACCATCATTTTTTGGTTTAGAAACAATACTTTCAGGTCCCGAAACCATCAATTTTTGTCCCGAAATCACCATTTCAGGTCCCGATATGATGGTTTCGGGACCTGAAAAGGTAGTTTCGGGACATTTTGAGACATTGAAATGTATATTTTTTATACCAACAATCGGGTACCTTTCGGGTTCAACAGGGTTGAATTTGTTCAGGTTCAGTGCTTCATCTATTGTGTTGTTCAAGTTCGGTGCTTCAACAGTGTTGGTTTCCTATAAGTTCAAATAGTTCGTCATCATACAAAAACGAACTGAAATAAATCCCTAAATCCTAAATAACTAGATTTGTAAAAACTAAAAACTAAATAACTAGATCTGTAAAAACGATATCATGGGGTTTCGCCGGAGAGGTTTCAGGGAGAGAAATAACTAACGCCGTATAAAGTTTCAGAGAGAAATAAATGAAGCTGAAAAAGATTTATTGGTGAATATATTTTATTTTTTATTTTTTTCTCTTTACTATCCACGTGGCAAGGTCACGTAGAATTCGTGGTCTTGCTTTCGCTAACATTTCGTTGAATTTATCATTTCTCTTAATATATATATATATATATATATAATATTTTGACAAAAAAAATTATCTGATAAATCGTTACAAAATAAATTGTGACTAAGTGGGATATGTGAATAGATAAATTGTTTGTGCTTAAAGCATCCTTATCCATGACCAATTTTTGGTCATTATCATAGTCATGATCGTGAAAAAAGCTTTATAACCAAGATTTTGGTCATTGTGTTTATTCATAACCAACAAAATATTCATCATGAATTAAAAAATATTTTTTATTTTTTTAATTTAAAAATAAAAATAATATTTTTTAAATATAATAATAATATTTAAATTCTAATTTTTATACATAATTGTAAACAAAGGAGGATAATTAGTAAAAATGGAGAAAATGATGATTTTTTTTGTGCTCCGAAATATAGCAAAAGTGGTCTATATTTATAGATCTCGAAAAATTATGAATTTTGATATATATATATATATATATATATTTAAATTATAAATAAATTTAGTTTTAAAGACAAGAGATAAAGAAAATCTAGGCAACCAATCAGATGCTGACAAATGGCAGCATTTGATTGGATGACTTTGATTGTGATTTTTGTCATAATTTGACAAAAACCAATACCCAATAACATGATTTTGGTTTTGGTCATGGAATGACCAAACATTTGGTCATGATAAATTGACGAGATCAATCAGCATCATGACCAATTTTTGGGTCATGGATAAGGATGTCTTAATAAAATTTGAAACTCTGCAAGTAATATTTACACTAGTTATAAAAATATTTGTATAAGAAATTGATTATCAAATATAAATAAATAAAATTATTAATAATATTAAGGAAATAATTATTACTGACCTAAATGCTACCCTAGGGTCTCAAAATGTTTCCAACAATGTTTGGTTACTTGATTAAACAAAAAGTAATAAAGTTAAACTGTATTGAATTAATATTTAAAAATGATATATATATATATATATATATATATTAAATGATTAATTATTAATGTGTATTGTTACAAAACATCTCTAATTGTCTAATCGTCCCAATAAAACACATATACGTGTGATCAATTTGTAATTATATTATATATTTTTATTATTTTTACTTTTACTTTTAAGAAGAATGATTAGACCATAGTCAGTAATGAGAAATTATTTGTGCAAGTAGCAGATATGTAATGGTTCATTTAAGTGGGCCTGGGCCTATTAGTATTGGATACTCAAGAATATAAATGGAGATTAGAGCATAGAATTGATGATCCATGACAGTGGCGGATCCAGAAATATTTTCTCGGGGGGGCCAAATATATAGTAACGTAACATTTTTTGGTGATCAATTAAATACATTTTCTAATTAAAATTTACTCGATAATTACATAAAAATATTAACAAACACAATTACAAAATACTAATAAACACAATCACTAAATTATTCTTGTTCATGAGTCGGTTCAAAAGAAGACAAATTTATTTTACGAGATTCTATTTGTTGAAAATATTACAATATTTGGCTCATTTTCAATTGTTGAGAAAATATCTTTCTCAACATATACAACTAAACTATCATTCATCTATTCATCTCCCATTCGATTACGCAAATCAGTCTTCACGGTCTTCATTGCAGAAAAAAACTCTTTCAACGGATGCGGTTGCAACTAATAAAACTAAAGCCAACTCTATCAATCGATAAACCAATGGAAAGACTATATGTTTTTCTGTTGCAATCAATTTTTGAGCAAGAATTCCCAAGTCTTCAATTTAAGAAAATTGAGGATCATCCCGCAAATTAAATAAGTAAGCCCGAAGTTGTTGTTCCAAAAATAAATAATCATTGCCTGTGAAATTTTTGGGATAAAGTTTGGCAAGACGAATGAGTTTACGAATATCAAATTGGGAGAATGAATTTCTGGGAGGAAGACATGATATGCAGCCAAATAATTCTATATTAAATTCTGAAAAACGATTATTCATTTATTGCATAATCAAGTCAACAACCTAACATTAAATAAGAAATAATAACTATTAATAGATAAGAAATAATTTTTATTATACCTGACAAAAGATTTCCACACGATAATGATGAAGATTAGTGAACTGTTAACTTGGTCCAAAATATCATGTCATCCATCTTCTCTAAATTTTTATAATTGATTTTTCGAACTCGAAATCAATGACATGGCTTGAACTATATTTTGCTCTCCTCTTTGTAGGCAAAGTGACAACTCACTTGTAATTCCCAATAAATTTTTTATCAAATGCAACACAAAAACAAATTCATAAAAAATTAACTATATAAAAAAAATATGAAAATCTATTAAACTGTTAACTTGGTCCAAAATATCATGTCATCCATCTTCTCTAAATTTTTATAATTGATTTTTCGAACTCGAAATCAATGACATGGCTTGAACTATATTTTGCTCTCCTCTTTGTAGGCAAAGTGACAACTCACTTGTAATTCCCAATAAATTTTTTATCAAATGCAACACAAAAACAAATTCATAAAAAATTAACTATATAAAAAAAATATGAAAATCTAATTTAATAGATTTTAGCCTAACTATTTTAACTTGTTTATTAATATTAATTTATATTTTCTTATAAATTACACTATAATAAATTAAAAGTGAGGCCAGGGTTTGATCACCTGACCTCATCTTCAGAGTTCAATTATCAAACCAACTGAACTAAGAGATACTTGTCAAATATATATATAAAAAATAATTTATCTTAAGGTTGGGGGAGGCCCGGGCCCCCCAAGGCCCCCTTGTAGGTCCGCCACTGATCCATGATATATATTACTCTCAAGAATTTAAATAGAGAATTTTTAATAGTCTTAATTATTGAAGAAAAAGTTTCCAACTTTCTAATATAAATTTTCTTTGATTCCAAAAAATCCTTAAAATGTTAAAGAAAAATTAATTAATAAAACTTTATTTTTATTTAGATTTTAGATAGAGTGAAATGTTAAATCAAAAAATTATTATTTAAACATTATTTGATAGTTGAGTTGGGAAAAATATAATAAAATGTGTTCAAAATTTTGTGTAATTATTATTATTTTTTAATTTAAAGAACTTAGCATCAAACCATAATAATGACCTAATCCAAGTTATTCTTATATCAACATAATGCATGTCAAATTAATATTTCATTATTAGTTATTCTAAAAAAATTATTTTTTATTAAATAAATATGTGTCTTTTTCTAATAATAATAATAAAAATCAAGCCACAAATCATGGGAAAAACAACCATTATAATATAAGTTCATTGATAGGTAATGGAACCAATGGTTAATAAATTTGCATATTTTGGCCAAAAACTTATTATTTTGACCTAATGAAAAGTTAATTTTAATTTAATTACCCATTTTTCTTTTATTAATTTTTACAAAATTTAGAAAGGAACCACATAGTATCATCATTTTAACTCATGATATTCTTTTTATAAACCAACTGAAATTTTTAATCTCTTAATCAATGTTTCAATAAAGGAGGCAATATGCTCCTTCCAGCAATAAGAATCTTTGGTTCAATGTCAAACGTGAAATGGGAGAGCAAATTGAATGTTTTCTAAGGATTAGGTTTCAAAGAAGATAAAATAGGTCAAATGATAAGGAGAATACCTTAAGTGGTTGGAGTTTCAGAAGCAAAGATGAAGGAGATAACACCGTTTTTAGTTAGTAGTGGAGAAACTGATTTGTCTATCATTGCTCAATACCCTATATATTCTGCTAATGTTCAGTTTGAAGAAGAGATTAAAACGGCGTTTAGAAGTGCTTGAAGCTTTGAGGAGCAGAAAGAAGAAGAGTAAGCTTTTGGTTATTGAGAAACATAATTTGGTAACATTTTGTTGGTTGTCTAATGCTGATATCATGAATAAAGTTGTTCTTCCTCATTATGATATATTATCACCTTCTTTATTGAATTCTAAATTGGAATTCTAGAATAGAATTATCTTTTAGGAATTTGGCTGGTTTAAAGTCACAAACTTGATGTGCCTCCAATTGCCAATCTATTGGTATGTTTTCTAATTCAATACAGATAGAATGACCTCAAATTATTGAGTCCATTTAGAAACTATACATTTTTTAAAATAAATTTCTTGTAGTTGTTTATTGGGTTATATGCCAAATGGAGTTGTAATTGGATTATCATCTTACTTTTTTACATATGTATATAGTTGAATCTTAGATCCTCTAACCATGAGAGTCAAGACTAGTCATTTCAATTTAAGTTATTCGATTTCCTATAAGCGTTGATTTCCTATAACCGAACTCGGAACTCGGACACCTTTTAAGCGTTGATTTCCTATAACCACGAGAATTAACTTTGTAGAGTCTATTCGATTTCTTGTTTCGGTTTGACTTGTTCTTTGGTTTAATTGAAAATTTATGATAATTAATGTGTTGTGCTCCAAAAGAGTTAACTGAATAATTCAATTTAGTCATTTATTAGGATAATTTGGTTAGGTTGAGGCTTTTAATAATGTTTCAAATCAATCCATTCCACATCAAACAACCATCAACATGTTCAAACTTGCAAACATTAGGGAACTGCAAAATAGAAAGGCTAATAGAGAATTGATTCATCTTAAAGCTCAAGGTATTGATTGACTCATGACTCGCCTATAACCGGCTAATGACTCATATCTAAGGAATCCCATCGCATTGGCGAAATGTCTAGTTTAAAATAACATATAAATCTATGATTTTTTTAATCTAAATTCAAATTAAAAAGAATTAATAAATTACAATTCAAGTGATGATAGTATGATCTTATTTTTTATTCCCCATTATTTGGGTAGGTTAGAATATGAAAATATAAATTATATTGGATGAATTACCGGGATACATAGGATATGTCATAAACATTATAATCAACTTTTATGAAAACTAATATAATATAATAATCATATTATCACAATTTATAATATTGTGATAATATCTTATAAATATGTTATTTTATATTTAAAAAGAGACTCATTTTGACCAACGGTTGGATAAGATCTAAAACCTTTTTATCCATAATCCCCTCAAACTTAGCCGGATGATTGGAGTGAAGGCTAAGTTTGGAGCATCCATGAGTACCACCTCATTAAAAACCTTATCAAGGAAAATCCTTTGGGAGAGAACCTTGATAAGGAAAAAAAGTATGGTCTTCACGGATTAGGGAAGCAGATCAAGGCCTCGAGAGATCTACTAGCCCAAGTTTGTTGTAGATGTGGTTGCAAATCTCGAGGCTAGCGGCCTTGGTGAATATGTCAGCCAATTGATCTTTGTTCTTTGTAAAACATAACAATGTTACTCCTTCTTCAATCTTCTCTTACTTTGTGGTAGTCAACCTTTATATTCTTTGTTCTCTCATTAAAGACTAGATTTTTTGTTATATGGATTGCCGCTTGATTATCACAATGCATAGTGATTGGAGTTGATGCTTTTATACATAAATTCTTGATGAGCGCCTTTAACCATACCAACTAATTTATTTACTTCCTCATAACTCGATATTCAACTTCAACACTTAAACCAGACACCACCTTCTATTTTTTAGACTTCCAAGTAACTAGATTGCCTCCTATGAAAGTGCAATAGCCCGTGGTTGATTTTTCTATCAACGGTGTCTCCAACATAATACACATCACAATACCCAAAAATCTCAACCTTTCCATTCTTTCCTATCCAAATGCCTTGACCGAGTGAGCCTTTGAGATACCGGAGAATCCTTTCAACCATGTTCCAATGATAGACCGTAGACTCCTTCATGTGTTGTCTAACCTAGTTCACAACAAAACATAAGTTAGGTCTAGTGATTGTCAAGTAAATGAGTTTACCTACAAGTCTCCGATATTGAAGAGGATCGACATAAAGTTTGTCTAGTGGATCATCCTTTTCTTTCTCTCCCTTTCGCTTGACCTTATAGCCATCCTTAAGAGGTGTTTTTGTCTAGTTTAGTACCTAATTTTCTTGTTTCACTTATCAAATCAAGAGTATACTTCCTTTGTGATAGAAATAAGCCTTCCGGAGAATGACATACTTCTATCCCCATGAAGTATTTTAGTTCTCCCAAATCTTTAATATTAAAAATAGATTTTAGGAAATATTTAGTTTCTTGAATACCTACTTGACCACTACCTGAAATGATCAAGTCATCCACAAACCAAGATAATAATGATGCATTGAGGACTTTAAAGGGTGAATATGGTGTGATCAGTTTCCGATCTGCTAAAATCTTTATCCTTGAGTGTTGAGTTGAGCTTGTGATACCACGACCTTGGAGAATGATTGAGTCCATAAATTGCTTTCCTAATCCTTTGGACTTTTCCTAAAGTGATTGAATTTTCAATACTTGGTGGCGAAGTCATGTAGAAGACATTTTTCACGTCCATTTGCCACAAATCCCATGAAAGATTGGTAGCAATGGATATAATAACTATAATTGTGTGAAGTTGTTCTATAGGTGCAAAAGTATCCTTGTAATCCCCCTCATAGTTATGTGTGAACCCCATTGCAACTAGGCGTACCTTGTACCTTTATATATCACCATTACTTAGGTACTTGATTGTAAAGATCCATCTTGAACTAACGACTTTTTATCCCATGTATGGTTTCTACTCATGGCACCAATTTCATCATGAACTATTGCAACACATTCTTTACTCTTTTTAGCTTCTTTATAGCTTTGAGGTATGTGATGTAGATCAATTTTTCCAATAAATGCTTTATGATCTGATGGAAAAAGGTCAAGTGAACACACAACTTGTATTGGATGAGCAATAACTTGATTGTTGTAATACTTCCAATGTTTTGAGACAAATCTTTATCTAGTAATTCTTCTTAGTAAAATGATTTCTTCAACTAATTCTTCCACTTGATCCGAAGCTTGATGTTGATCTATAATGGGTTCATTTTCAATCTCCCCCTCAGCTTGATCTGGAGATTCATCATTTTGATATGATTCCATTGAGTTTTGATAATTTTAATTTCCCATTTCTGGACCATTCTTCAGATTCTCATTTTAATTTGGTTGTGTACTGGTACTTTCTTGATTAATCATGGTACTAAATGAATGAAACTGAAGACCCCATTTTATCTGATGTAGAGCTAACAAGATCCTTGATACTTTTTCACTCTATTTTGTCATAGTATCTTTGATTCTCCATAAATTTCACATATATAGACACTAGTAGTTTATTGTTGACCGGATCATAACACTTATATCCCTTTTGTGTTTTTGAGTAGCTTAGAAAGATACTCATTGTAATTTTAACATCCAACTTGGTTCTTTAAACACCTAGTATAAAAAAATACACACACCAAAAAACTTGTAAATGATCAAGAGAGGGTTTCATTTTGTTTAGTATCTCAAATGGAGATGTATCTCTTAGTACTCTTATTGGAATTATGTTGATGGGATATCATGCAATCATTACAGCATCTCCCCGGAATCTCTTTGACGCATGCGAGTGAAACATCATTGACCTTGCTACTTTCATAAGATGCCAGTTTTTTTCTTTCAACAACTCTATTTTGTTGAGGCATACAGGAACAACTCATTTGATGTATAATTACATGCTTAACTATATGTTATTTGAACTTATGTCTAGTGTATTCTTCACCACTATGTTGGGTTTTTTCCTCTTAGTTGGAGAGATCCAATTTGGTATGAGCTTTATTTAGGCCCACATTATATAATGTGAAGAGACATTATTTTTATTTAAGTTTTCAGTGGGTTTTATAGAATAACGAGAAAAATCAGAGCTAAAATAAATTCAGGGGTTTGAGGTAGCAGTTGGAGAAGAATTTTGTTTGTAAGAGTTTGTATCTTTTGATCGACTTCAAACATTGACAACTTGTTGGTTATTTATGAGGTTACGTTCTAAATGGTGAAGATCTATTTTCTAAGGCTTCTAAGTTAGTCTAAGAGAATACCAGAATTGTAAAATTGGTAAGGTTGGTTGATCTTGTTCTTTCTTGTCTTTGTTGTTATTTGCCAAGATTGTTGTATGATATTGATGTAATTTATATCTAGATAGAACCCTTATTTGTAATCTTGTTGATGATAGTGAATTGTTAAGTGGCTTATTCGGTCCCGTGATTTTTTATTCTCGATTTAAAGAGAGTTTTTTCCACGCTAAAACTTGTCTTGCATTATCGTTTCAATTTCATTATATTTTGCTAATATTTTATACTCAATTAATTGAGAAATTGTTCTATTTTGAAGAATAAATTTTCCCATCAAAGTGGTATCATAGCTTAGTTTTTTATTTGAGTATAATAATATAGACTAACACATCTAGAATGGTGAGCTTGAATGATTCTAATTATAATATCTAGAAGGCTAAAATGGAAGATTTGTTGTATGTGAAAAAAATCATTTACCGGTGTTCTCTACAGCTAAGCCTGCAAAGAAAATGTGAATTATTGGAAATTATTTTCATAGACAAGTATGTGGTTATATTCATCAATGGGTTGATGACAATGTTCTAAACAATGTGATCTCTATTACTGATGCTTGTACCCTTTGAGCTAAACTTTAAGAATTGTATGACAGAAAGATAGATAATAATTTGTTTTTGATAAAACAATTGATGTCCTTAATATATCAAGTTGGTTCTGTGATGACTAACTACAAATGCTTTTGTGGGGATTATTTATCAATTGGAGGCAATGAAACTCAACTTTGATGACGAGATACATGATATTTACTTGGTACTCTACCTAACTAATGAGAGACTTTTAAAACAACTCAGTTCAATTATGCTCCAAATGTTGTTCTCTCAATGGATTTAGTAAAAAGTAGTATAATGAATGAAGAGATGAGACGAAAGACATAAGACTATTCTTTACAATTCGAGGTCTTAGTTACAAAATCCAAGGGGAGAAGTAAATTGTGAAAAAGTAATCGTAGAAAATCTCGTTGGGCTTCTAATAAGTGGGCATATGTTGAGTGTCATCATTGTGGCCTAAAGGGCCATAGCAAGAAAAAATTGTTTTAAATTGAAGGAGGAGAACAACACAACCACAAATAAGATAAAAATCATGATGATTTTGCTATTGTTATGATTTCCTTACTATTTGTTATAATGATGTTAATAATGTTAATGTGTATTGTGATGAGATGGAATGAATTATAGATAATGGTGTTTCTATTCATGCTACATCACGAAGAGATTTTTTTCTCAACATACGAGGATGATAATTTTGGTATTGCTCGTATAAGAAATACTAGTCAAGTTAGAGTGGTTGAAATTGGTAATGTTTGTGTTGAGATGACTAATGTAACTACTCTTGTTCTTAAAGAGGTTAAGCATATTCCTTATATTCACTTCAATCTTTTATCAGTTGAAATTCTGGATGATCAAGACTTTTATAATTCATTTTCTGCTGGTGAATGGAAGCTTACAAAAGGATATATGGTTGTTTCTAGAGGTAAGAGATTTTTAAATTTGTATATTATTCGTTCTGAAATATCTAAATTTTACATCAACACTTGTGAAAATGATTTTTCTTTTGGGTTTTGGCACAAACGTTTGACTCATATTAACGATAAATGGTTAGCTATGTTGGCTAAGAAAAATGTGTTATGTGGGGTTTCAATTTATATTTGAAGAGATGTCCAAACTGTTTGGTTGGAAAACAAAGACGAGTGTGATTTAGATCATTTTAATCATAAAGAAAGCCAGAATTACTAGACTTGATGCATTTTGATGTATGTAGGGCAAATGAAGTCAATATCACTTGATGATGTATACTACTTTTTAACCTTCATTGATGACAATTCTCGAAAAGTTTGGACGTAAATATTGAAGACGAAAGATCAAGTTCTAGACACATTCAAAGTTTTTCAAGCCTTAGTTGAGAGAAAAATTGGAAAAAAGGTGAAATATATTCGAACGGATAACGGGGGAGAGTACATTGGGACTTTTAATAAGTATTGTCGACAGTAGGGTATTCGTCCCCAAAAATCACCTCCGAAAATACCACAGTTAAATGAGTTGGCTGAGAGGATGAATATGACACTTGTAGAAATTGGGAGATGTGTGTTTTCACAAGCAAAGTTGCCAAGATATTTTAGGGTGAAGCATTGAGTACAATGGTACATGTGTTCCTTTGAACTTTGATGTGTCGAACCATGTTTGGAGTGATAAAAATGTCTTTTATGATCATTTTTGAGTATTTGGGTATATAGATTATATACATGTTCCTAAAGATGAGAGATCAAAGTTGGAAGACAAGACCAAGAAGTGTGTTTGTCGGATATGGACTGGATGAGTTTGAATAACGATTCTTTGATCCAATTAATAAGAAGTTGATTCGTAGTCGCGATGCTGTATTTATGGAGCATTATACCATTGAAGATATCGACAATGTAGACGAGGTTGTTCCCACTAAAATAAATGAGGAGATGGTTGAAATGAATCCAATTATAGTTGTTTTTAACTCGATAAGCACAAACAACGATCAAACTAAAAATCAAGGTATAGATTTACATGTTGGTAATCCTTTAAATACTAATGATTTTGTTGATATTGGCTTAGTAGTGAACTTAATGCTGGAAATGAAAATGAGCAAGAAAATGTTAAAGAGTCCATGTCTTTTAATGAATTAAGACAGACTACTTAATAAAGATGTCCTTTAGTTAGATACCCACCAAATGAGTATATATTTTCACCAATGGTGAAAAATTCGAGAGTTTTCAAGAAACATTGGAAAGTAAAAATAAAAAGGAATGGATGAATGACATGGAAGATGAGATGCAATCTCTTTGTGTGAATAACACTTTTGAGCTAACAAAACTGTCCAAGGATAGTAAGACTTTGAAAAATCGATGGTTTTATCGATTGAAGCAAAATGAGCATAATTCACAACCTAGATATAAGACTTGGTTGTTTGTAAAAGGCTTCTTGCAAAGAAAATATGATAATGGATCAGATATGATGACAAAAGTGTTGTCACAAAACACGTTTGAGTTATGTCGCTTGGTTGTCGGGTTGACATTAACCTTAAATTAGTCGGTCGGGGGAGTTTGTTGGATTTTGTTCTCTTAGTTGGAGAAACTCAACTTGGCGTGGGCATTATTTAGGTCCATATTATATAATTTGAAGGGATATTATTTTTCATTTAAGTTTTTAGTGAGTCTTATAGAACAACAAGAGAGAACATAGTAAAAATAGATTTAGGAGTTTGAGGTAGCAGCTGTAGAAGATTTATGCATGTAGAAGTTTGCACTATTTGATCGAATTTAAACGTTGATAATTTGTTGGTTATTTATGGGGCTACGTTATAAACGGTGAAAATATGTATTTTAATGCTTCTAAGTCGGTCTAAGATTGGTTGATCATGCTCTTTCTTGTCTATGTTGTTATTTGTCAAGATTATTGTATGATCTTGATGCAATTGATTAGACTCTAGTTTTGTTATATCTTGAGTGAACCCTTATTTATAACTTGTTGATGATAGTGGATTGTTAAGTGGAACATTTGGTCCCGTAGTTTCTTACTCTCGATTTGAAGAAAGGTTTTTCCACACTAAAACTTGTCTTGCATTATCATTTTTATTTTATTTTATTTTGTTCATCTCTTATACTAAATTAATTGAGAAAGTGTTCTGTTTTAAAAAATATGTTTTCCCTTTGCATTGTTCAATCTTAGTACCTTAATTCTATCATTAAACTGATTAATAACATAGTTTTGAAAGTTGAGAAAATCATCAAATACTCTATCTTTAGATGAAAGCAATGTTAACCAAGTGTATTTAGATTTATCATCTATAAAGGTGACAAAAATATTTATTATTATCTCTAGATAGACAAGGTGAGGTTCAAACATTAGAGTGTACTAAGTCAAAACATTTTTCATATATAGTAGAGGACTTAGTGAAAATAATTTTGTAATGCTATCCTAAGATACAAGCTTCACAACTAGTATTTTTAAACGAGATTCTAGGCAACATAAGTTCAAGAGCTCTAGAGTGTGGATGTCCTAATCTAGAGTGCCATAATGCATTATTAGCTAAGCATGAATTAAAATATAAGGCTTGATTGCTTGATATTTTATCAAATAATTTCAGTTCTCCTACGTCTCTAACTAGTATTTATCCCCATTTGTAATTACAACATTTCCATTCGCAGGTTTAATAGTAGTTAATATATCTTAATTGTTAATCATATGATGGGAAGCTTCAGAATCTGTTACAAAGGTTTTGCTTGGTTTAGAGGCAGATAAGATGATACCAGATTGATTTATATTGGCGATTGTTTTGAGGAGAGACTCCATGTCTGATTCCCTCACTAGATCACCATGAGATGTTGCCATTGCCACTTCTTCCATTTTTTATATGAGTCAGCTTGATCTTGACCGCTTTCAACCACTTGAGAAATGTTTTCCCTTGGTAAGTTTGGCCTTAGGTGTGGATAGAGTATGTAGCATTTTTCAACTAGGTGACCCTTCTTCTTACAATGGGTGCATCATGGTGGCTTGTAGTCTTTGATGAAGTTCTTTCCTTGGTATCCACCTTTATTGGTTGTTGGAGTCTCTACATTGTTATCCATTGTAAGATCTCCTTTGTTTATAAACAAGCTAAATGTTTCTTGCTCCTTTTGAATTTTGTAGTACACTTCATCTAAGCTTGGAAGCTTGTCTACCCTCAAGAGATGCTTGATGAGATCATTAAATGAGGGGTTTAAAGTAAGAAGTAATCCAAATACTTTGTCTTGCTCCTTTCTTTCATTGATCATACACGGATCCATGGTGCTAGGTCTCAACATATCTAACTCGGCCCAAAGTGATCTGATTTTTCCGAAATGCTCGGTGAATTCCATGTCTTCTGGACTGAGATTGTTAATGGCTTTCTTGACTTCAAATATTCTAGTGAGGTTTGATATGTTTCCATAGACATTTTTGAGAGTTTCTCAAAGATCTTTTGTTGTTTCACAATAGGAATAAGCCTCTAGAGTAGGCGCATCAAGATAATTTTGAAGGAGACCAAGAACGGTTTGATCTTCTTGAAACTATTTGTCTTCTGCTTCCATATTGGTTTCTTCTTCCTTTCCGTTGATGGTAGAGTTAGAGTCTCCATTTTTTATGATGGGTTTTGGCCAAGGCTTGGTTCCTTCAACATGAATCTATTGGGTCAAATTATTTTGATTAAAATAATTAAGAGAATAAGCGTTTTCTATGCCAACTTTATTTTGATGATATGTAATTAAAACATAATTGTGAGTAAAACTTAGTTGAGAATGAAGCTAAGTTGTCTATTTGTTTCTATGCAGGTGCATTAGACTATGTTATCTTAGACGCGGTCTAAGTAGGCTAATGAGACGAAGTTAGATGTTGACGTCTAACTCCTTCAGACAAGTCTGAAGGGATGCAAAGTTAGACGTTGTAGTCTAACTCCATTAGACGTGGTAGTCTAATAGGATGCGAAGTTAGGCGTTGTAGTCTAACTCCATTAGACGTGGTAGTCTAATGGGATGCGAATTTAGACGTTGTAGTCTAACTGCATTAGACGTGGTAGTCTAATGGGATGCGAAGTTAGACGTTGACGTCTAACTCCTTCAGACAAGTCTGAAGGATGCGATGTTAGACATTATCGTCTAACTCCATTAGACGTGGTAGTCTAATGGGATGCGAAGTTAGACGTTGACGTCTAACTCCTTCAGACAAGTCTGAAGAGATGCGAAGTTAGACGTTATAGTCTAACTCTATTAGACTTGGTGGTCTAATGGGAAACGTAGTTAGACATTGACGTATAACTCCATTAGACTTGATAGGCTAATGTGATACGTAGTTAGACGTTGCAGTCTAATGGATACGTAGTTAGACGCTGTAGTCTAACTCCATTAGACTTGGTGGTCTAATGGGAAACGTAGTTAGACGTTGATGTCTAACTCCATTAGACTTGATAGTCTAATGTGATACGTAGTTAGACGAGGACGTTTAACTCTATTAGACTTGGTGGTCTAATGTAACGCGCATTTAGACGTAGACGTCTAACTCCCTTAGACTTGGTAGTCTAATGGAGTACGTATAATGCCTTGCTTCAGCAACCGTCTGAAGTTAACATACGTATAACCACGATCAACTAGTTATCTACTACTCTGCTCCACTCACTCTTGTGCAGTCTGACAAGGCAGCTATATGTATCCAATGAACGATCTCCACGTACGCAAATGTCCATCCAACGGTTTATCTAGTACAAGACAATATCAGAGAGGATATTCGGCGCACTACCAGTTCGGTACGGCCATGATCCCGTTGCTCAGAGTCTGCAGATTTTTGGTACTATGGGAAGCCTTCCAATGGATGTTTGTCATGTGTCAATGAAGAAGATTCGACCATTGGTGTTCTTCTAATACAAATAGATGCTCAAGGACAACAGACGAATCACCAGTTACCAATATTACTTGCTTACACTCTTTCACTTACTAATTTCTTACATTCTTCAAGCTAGGGAGAGGAAAGAATCAATTATTGTCTAGCTGTGAGAATATTATTGAGAATATTGTAAGTTGAATAGAGGTTGTTCTGTTCAACAGAGAGTTATCTAGCTCAGTAAGCTGTATTTGATTCAAAGTATTTAGTGGATATCCTTCTGGTTGTGGAAGAAGGGGTGACGTAGGAGGGTTTGCTCCGAATATCCATAAACAACTCCCTGTGTTCTTTACTTTCTGTCATTCATCTTTCATTGGTTCAAAGCTTCAAATCCGACGAACATTTTTGCACTTGAAACCGTTTCAATAGTTTGATAGATTTGTGAAGAATATAAATAAATTTTAGCTTTTAACAGAGTTAAAATCGAACTGAAGTGTATAAGTTGTTATCAATAGTCAGACTCTAGTCTCTATTGGTAGCACCGATCCTAACAAGTGGTATTAGAGTCTCGTTTTCTATTCTCAAGCAACAAGAACCTGAATCATGTCTGTCTTCAACCAAATTCGTGTGCTCTCAAAAGAAAACTACGACTATTGGATGATGAGAATGCAAGCGCATTTGGCAGCCCTCGATTACAACATGTAGAATGTCATCACTAATGGTACTATAAAGATTGAAAAGTCAAGATGCAAATGAAAGACTGAAGATAAGATGATGAACAACCTGGATAATGTCGCCAAAGATATTCTGTACAAGTCGATCAACATGAACATATTTAATGAGATCAAGTCATGCTCTTCCGCAAAAGAGATTTGGGAGAAGCTGATTCAAATTTTGGCTGCAATGATCAAATAAAGGAGAACCAAAAAGAACATAAGGTTCTTGTGAGCATTGAAAGTAAGTCCAAATGGGCCGATAGCGACTCAGAGGATTCATCTAGCGAAAGCGATAACGAAGTCGTCACATGCTTGATGGCAGACGACCAATCCAACATATTCGACTTCTCCTCGAAAGACTTTACTAGAGATAATTTAATTGTTGCACTCAATAATATGGTCATTGAGTACAAGAAGTTATCAGACACATTTAATGAAATGAAATCAAAATATGAAGCCAACAACTCTCCATCATCTCAAGTTTCTGAATTAAAGTTTTCTGAAAACAAAGTGGCTGAGCTCTCATCTGAGAATGAGATGCTCAAAGAAAAGGTTCAAATTCTATTTTCCGAAAACAAACGCTTTGACATATGTGGTCACTTCCTAGACGAAGTCTAGAGACGCTAACAGACAGCAAATTTATATGTTGAGGCCTGCCGGATGCAAATCTGGTTTAAGATTTGACAGTAATGACTCAGACAAGTCATGTAAGAAGTTAAACTCAGTAACGGGCAAACTTAAGCCAATAATCTTTGTCAAAGGAAGTCTAACTGATAATGGAACTGATCTAAGTTGTGAGGATCTAACCCTAAATAATGAGATTACTTATGTTCCGCCAGCTGTAAGTTAGCTGAAACTTAAAAAGAAAACATCCAGCAAGTCTGGTAAACTAAAACCTAACAAGAAGTCAAGGAGTTTTAAACAAAAATCATCTTCTAATGTTAAGGGATCAACTGCTAGCAGGAAGACGTCTACTAAGCCTAAAACATGTGCACTTATCACAAAAAAAAAGGGAAATCCATCAAAATAATTGAAATATGGATTCCTAAGGGACTGATTGACCGAGGATCCAAGTGAATGTGGGTACCAAAATATTGTAAATATATTTTTGTGTAGGTGAATCAGACTAACTGTCTGGAGGATTCAGTTTGGTATCTAGACAGTAGATGTTCCAAACACATGACTGGAGATAGACGACTTCTAACTGAAATAAAAGACTGCTCAGGTCCTAAAATCACGTTTGGTGATAATAGGAAGGGTAAGACCATGGGTAAGGGTAAGATTATTCATGGTAATTTAACCATTAACAATGTGCTACTTGTAGAAAACCTGTGCTATAACCTGATCAACATTAGTCAATTATGTGATAATGGATTTTCTGTTGATTTTCAAACTCATGCATGCCTAGTTAAGGATCAATAGGGTAACGTTTTGTTGACCAAAAGCAGGGTAGGAAACTCTTATAAGATGAACTGAAAAAATAAGATATTTGATCCCATGTGCATGAATGCCAAAACTGATCAAAATTGGCTATGACATAAGAGATTAAATCATCTTAATTTTAAAACCATTAACAACATTTGTTCGCATAACTTGGTTTCGGTTTACCCAATTTGAAGTTTTTAAAAGACAAGGTTTGTCCTGCTTGCCAGTTAGACAAGCAAAGTAAATCATCGTTCAAAAGTAAAGAAAAATCTCACTCCAACCGGTGCTTGGAACTTTTAAATATGGATCTTTTCGGTCCAATTCCTGTAAAGAGCTTGGGAGGAATGAGATTCACCCTAGTCATTATTGATGATTTTTTATGATTCACATGGGTTATGTTTTTGCTATCTAAGGATTAGACGGATGAAAATTTGATTAAGATCCTTAGACGACTATAAAACCAAAAATCTTTAAGCGTTATAAAGATTAGAAGTGATCGGGGAACCGCATTCACCAACAGACGCCTATCTTCATATCTCGAGGAGTTTGGTATTACACGCGAGTTTTCTAGTGCCAAAACCCCACAACAAAATGGTATTGCTGAGAGAAGAGTCAGGACACTAAAGTAAACCGCGAGATATATGCTTGCCGACTCAGGTGTACCTCAGAAGTTCTAGGTAGAAGCCATAAACACGTCATGTTATACACAAAATCAGTCAATAATTAACAAACGCTTTGACAAAACACCTTATGAACTGTTTTATGGAAGAATTCCTACAGTTTCTTACTTTCGAGTATTCAGGTGTAAGTGTTTCAATCATAACAATGGGAAAGAGTATTTGACCGCTTTTCATGCTAAAGTAGATGCTGGAATCATGTTAGGTTACTCCTCAGTCAGTAAAGCTTTCAGAGTGTACAATAATCCAACACAAACTATTGAGGAATCCTTCCATGTTGTTTGTGATGAATCTGTTGAAAACAATTCTATTGATCCCATTGACCTTGCTAACATATTAGAAGTAGTAAGTCTTGAATCTGATAGTGAAGATGAAGCTCCGGTCAAAAGAATTTATTCGTCTGATCAAGTGGCTGATCCGGTTGAGAATCAACAAGACGTCCAAACTTCTATTCAATAGGATATTGACAGTTCGGACATCGTAGAGCCATTTAATCAAACGACTAACCCCTTGGGATCAAACTTCAGATGGAACAGAAATCATCCACCAGAACTGATAATCGGTAATCCTAACTCTCGTCGTAGGACAAGACGTCAATTATTGGATGAAATGGCTAACTCCGCATTTATTTCTCAAATTGAGCCTAAGAAAATTGGTGAAGCTGTGCTTGATCCAGATTGGATTAATGCCATGCAAGAGGAGTTAAACCAATTTGTGAGAAATAAGGTGTGGCATCTAACTCCAAGGCCGACTAACCAATCGGTCATTGGAACAAGATGGGTCTTCCGAAACAAGCTTAGTGAAGATGGCTTAGTTGTGATAAACAAAGCACGGTTGGTTGCTCAATGATATAGACATGAAGAAGGAGTTGACTTTGAAGAGTCATTTGCACATATAGCTAGACTTGAGGCAATAAAAATCTTTTAAGAACTTCAAAGTTTTTCAAATGGATGTAAAAAGTGCATTTTTAAATGGTAATTTAAATGAAAATGTATATGTTGAACAACCCCCTGGTGTTCTGGATCATTCTTTACCAAATCATGTTTTTAAACTTCACAAAAATTTATATGGTTTAAAACAAGCTCCAAGAGCTTGGTATGATACTTTGACTAAATTTCTGTTTGATCATGATTTTATTATCGGCTCAGTTGACAAAACATTGTTTAAATTTGTTAAAGATTCTCATATTTTTCTTGTTCAAGTCTATGTTGATGATATCATATTTGGGTCAACTAACCCCAAATTATGTGAGAAATTTACCAAGCTGATGTAGGAAAAATTCGAGATGAGTATGATGGGATAATTAACTTTCTTCATCGGGCTCCAAGCTCGTCAACTGGAAAAAGGGACTTTCATCAACCAATGCAAATACACTAAGGAGTTGTTAAAGAAGTTTGGAATGGAGAGTTGATCAGTTGTAGCCACTCCAATGAGCTCTTCCAGCAAGTTAGACAAAGATGAAGATGGACAAAGCGTTGACATCACTGCCTATAGAGGACTCATCGGATCTTTTCTCTATCTTACTGTCAGCCAGCTAGACATCCAGTTTTTTGTTGGTGTCTGTGGAAGATTCCAGACTAATCCTAAACTATCTCACTTTATTGTTGTTAAGCGAATCTTGAAATATTTAAAGGGAACTCAAAATGTGGGACTGTGGTATCCAAAGGATTCTAGTTTCAACTTAACGAGTTTTTCAGATGCAGATTATGCAGGTTGCAAGATTGATCGAAAAAGAGCCAGTGGAACTTGCCAGTTCCTTGGTGATCGTTTGATTTCCTAGTTCAGCAAGAAGTAGACGTCGGTTGCCACGTCTACAGATGAAGTAGAATATCTTTCAGCAGGTAGTTGCTATTCTCAGCTCTTGTGGATTCAACAGCAATTGAGGGATTATGGAATTGAGGCAGAAGAGTCTCCAATTTTCTACGACAACACAATTACAATTGCAATCACCTAAAATTTAGTTCTGCACTCTCGAATAAAGCATATCGAAATTAGACATCATTTCATCCGAGAGCATGTCAGTCAGAAGCATATTCGCCTTGAATATGTCCCAACAGATCAACAAACAGTAGACGTGTTCACAAAGCCACTACCCGAGACTAAGTTTTCTCACTTTAGAAATATTTTAGGGTTTGTTGATCTTGACTAATTTATATGAACTGATTATGCATAAATTGAGGGGGAATTTGTTGTTTAAAAGTAACTAGACAGACATGTATAGACGGAGGTCTCAATCGGTCTAATAGATCAATCGTTTAAAGAACATACCTACTTAGACGTATATTTTCTTAAACAGTCTATGCTTCTAGGTTGGAAAATTGTCTTGGTTTAAAACCTACACAGGTTAGACATTTGAGTCTAATAGACGGTTAGACATCTGTAAGACAATCGTGATTAGACGCTCACGTCTAACTAGACACGCATCTAACATGTGGTGTTTAAGTGTAATTAAACGCCTACATCTAATAGACGTTTAAACGTCTATAAGACAAGAATGGTTAGATGCCTGTGTCTAATAGATGCTTATCCAACTTAGATGCAACGAATGTGGATAGTAAGTTAAACGTCTAACTACGTACGTCATTATAGCTTTCATCTTTAGACGAATGGCACAGTTGTCCACTGCCACATTATCTGTCTATGTACTATTCCTTCCAAATAATGAACTTGAAGACATGTGTTCTCAATGTTAAAAGAATGACTAAAACTTCTGATATCCCTCTACTTCACGCTCTACATTAATGACAAACTTTAATGATTATCCTTAAATGCTGCTTATTTTAAATGATGAGTCTCTTGGGAACAGGTTTCTACATTTTTTACGGTTCATTTACTCATTGCCATTAATAATCATACGTCAATCTATGTCTAAAAAAGAACGGTCATATTCAAATGGATTGAATATCTCTCTTTGCATTCTCCTCTAAGAAATCCTCTTGTGTCTCTTAGTATTCTAAATCTCTAGTTCTCAAACAACTCTTCGAAATGGGTTATCTTGTGTCGTCTACTCTTCAGATAGACTTTGTTTCTGTGTCCACCGTGATCATTCCTGAAATGGTCACCATGTTCGATTCACTCAAAGCTTCGGGCCTTGAAAATTTTTCTCAAGGCTCCTATCATTATTCACGAACCCGAGGTTCGTGAATTCTTTAAGTACGGAGGTATATACGACAACATGCTTGTCGTAGCAAATTTTTTTAATGATCATGCTTGCTTCTGTGAAGAATCCTTCGCTCATTTCTTCAATCTTCCAATAGAGGGGTTATCTGAGTTCCCAACATCTTTCGAGGAAGTCCTATCTGAGATGAGGTTTGCCTTCTCTAACAAACCTCTTGATGGGAATCTCATTCCTGTCGAAACTCACGGACCAAAGTCCGCTCTGAAAGTTGAGTTTTCCCTACTCAACGATATCATTTCCAAGTCCCTCTTGGTCAAGGGTTTCTCCAACTCAAACTCGAAGATGGTATTCGAGATAATGATTACTATCACAAAGGGGACAACAATCAACTAGTCGAAAATCATTTCAAAAACTTGGCGGAAATGATCTCTCCTGAAAAGAGGTCACCTGGGTATGCTGCCGAACTCATCATGTTGCTTCCTATTCTCCTCTCAAGTGTTGGAGGACATGGGGTCCTCATCAAGTCCTCCAGAGTCTTGAACTATCAAAGAGTTCTTGATTATGTTCTCCGGGTAGGAAAGATTAAGCTCAAAAGAAGAAATCGGGAGATCCTTTTGGCCGAAAGAGCTCATTAGTAATCTATCTCTCCCAATGATGTTAAAAAGGGGGGAAGTAAAATAAGTGGCCTTAGGCCCATGAGGAACTAAGGGTAGAAAGGGATAAGAAAAGACCCAATCTTTTTGTTTTTGGGGAAATTTTTGTTTATGTTATTCATCTCCTCCAGAAAGTATGAATATAAGATCTTTTGTTCATTGTTGCTTTGTTGTTTATCGATTATATCTAATTGTTTTAATCTTTTAACTAAGTTCTAACATCATCAAAAAGGGGGAAATTGTTGGTTGAAATTATTTTGATTAAAATAATTAAGAGAATAAGCGTATTTTATGCCAGCTTTATTTTGATGATATGTGATTAAAACTTAATTGTGATTAAAACTTAGTTGAGAATGAAGCTAAATTATCTATTTATTTCTGTGTATGTGCATCATACTATGCTATATTAGACACGGTCTAAGAAGGCTAATTAGACGAAGTTAGACGTTGACGTTTAACTCCTTCAGACAAGTCTGAAGGGATGCAAAGTTAGACGTTGTAGTCTAACTCCATTAGACATGGTAGTCTAATGGGATGCGAAGTTAGACGTTGTAGTCTAACTCCATTAGACGTGGTAGTCTAACTCCATTAGACGTGGTAGTCTAATGGGATGCGAAGTTAAAGGCTACAGTCTAACTCCATTAAACGTGATAGTCTAATAGGATGCGAAGTTAGACATTGACGTCTAACTCCTTCAGACAAGTCTGAAGGGATGCGAAGTTAGACGTTATAGTCTAACTCCATTAGACGTGGTAGTCTAATGGGATGCGAAGTTAGTCGTTGACGTCTAACTCCTTCAGACAAGTTTGAAGGGATGTGAAGTTAGACGTTGTAGTCTAACTCCATTACACTTGGTGGTCTAATGGGAAACGTAGTTAGACATTGTCGTCTAACTCCATTAGACTTGATAGTCTAACGGATACGTAGTTAGACGCTGTAGTCTAACTCCATTAGACTTGGTGGTCTAATGGGAAACGTAGTTAGACGTTGGCGTCTAGCTCCATTAGACTTGATAGTCTAATGCTCCATTAGACTTGGTGGTCTAATAGAACATGCAGTTAGACGTAAACGTCTAACTCCCTTAGACTTGGTAGTCTAATGGAGCACGTCTAATGCTTTGCTTCAGCAGCCGTCTGAAGTTAGCATACGTCTAACCACGATCAACTAGTTGTCTTCTACTCTGCTCCACTCACTCCTGTGTAGTGTGACAAGCCAGCTAATTGTATCCAATGAACGAACGCCACGTATGCAAATGTCTTTTCAACGGTTTGTCCAGTACAAGACAATATCAGAGAGGATATTCGACGCACTACCAGTTCAATACGGCCACGATCCCGTTGCTCAGAGTTTGCAGATTTTTGGTACTATGGGAGGCCTTCCAATGGATTCTTGCCACGTGTCCATGAAGAAGATTCGACCGTTGGTGTCCTTCTACTTCAAATAGATGTTCAAGGACAACGGACGAATCACCGGTTACCAATCTTACTTGCTTACACTCTTGCACTTACTAATTTCTTACATTCTTCAAGTTCAAGAGAGGAAATAATCAATTACTGTCTAGCTGTGAGAATATTGTAAGTTGAACAGAGGTTGTTCTGTTCAACAGAGAGTTAGCGAGCTCAGTAAGCCGTATTTGATTCAAAGTATTTAGTGGATATCCTTCCGGTTGTGGAAGAAGGTGTGACGTAGGAGAGTATGTTCCGAACATCCATAAACAACTCCATGTGTTTTTTACTTTCTGTCATTCATCTTTCATTGGTTCAAAACTTCAAATCCGACGAACACTTTCACACTTGAAAATGTTTCAAGTTTGAAGGATTTGTGAAAATATAGAAACAAATTTTAGCTTCTAACAGAGTTAAAATCGAACTAAAGTGTATAAACTGTTATCAATAGTCAGAAGTCTCTATTGGTGGCACCGATCCTAACAGAATCCATAACCCTCAGCCACAAAGAGCTATTCTTGTGGTTTTACAATATATGAGATAACTGATTTAGTGTTATCCGTGATTTTAAATTGATTCTATCTTCAGCAAAATAGAGATATCTATAATTCTAACATTTTTTCACAACTCATGAATCAATGATTTTGAGGACTAAGTCTCAGATTGAAATAAGGCTAATAAGTGAAGATTAAAGAACTAGAAATTTTAAGATTTGAAAACAGAGTTTTTTGCGGATACTATGTTAGAATATGAGAAGTAGAAATTGTATTGGATGTATTATTGAAATATATAGGGTAGGTCTATTATATAGACATTATAATCAACTTATATGAAAAATAATAATATAATAATATATTATCATAATTTATAATATTGTGATAATATTTTTATAAATAAATTATTTTATATTTAAAAAAAAGTTTATTTTGACCTATGGTTCTAAAATCTTTTTATTAGTAATCTAAACGATTAGAGTTTAGGGTCGAAGTTAAATCGATACCACTATCAAAATTGTGGAATCGATTCAATCAAAATCGAAAACTAATCAAACTAAATAACTGCAGTTTTAAAACTATTGAATTGACTCAACGTTTTGTTAGTTGATTTAGTGAATGTTAAACGTTTAATAGACCAGTCATAATTAAAATTTAAAAAATATACGTAAGTGGTGAAAATTCAGTTGTAAAACATAATGAATTGTGTCATCAAGTTTTTGGGTTCATACAAACAAATATTTACATTTATTTAATAATAATTTGAGAGAAAGAATAAAATTAGTTAAACCTTGTATTTTTCTAAAGGTTGAAATCTAACCTAAACTCGAAAGGTGTGATTGAAAGGTGTTTTAATTGTGAATTAAATTCAGGACTTTAATCTATTAAAAATTATAAGGTTAAAAAATTGAATATTCTAATTTACAAACAAATTGAAATAGACTTTTTTTTAGATTTAAATAATCCTATTGAAAATTTAAAACAACATAAACCCTTGTTTGTGCGAGGTAGAATCCGCAATTGGAAGGATCTCTCACTCCAGTGTCCAGTCCAGACAGAAATGTCTTCTTCTTTGTACCGCCGCCTTCACGGTCTATTCGCCGCGTCCACCGCCATAGCTGAAACCGGCGCGGCCAAATCCAAAGTTTTCATTTCCAAAACTAAAGCCTCTTCCCTTTCACCCCAAGCACCACGAGACAAAGAAAAGGTGTTAGAATTATCCTAATTAGATCCTAATTTAATTTGTGAGAAATTAAAATATTGAATGCAGCGTAAACGTACCTTAATTAATTAATTAATCGCATGAATAGTGAATCTTCTCTTTCCTTAAACTTTGCATGGATTGAATGATTATTTCCTTAAACTTTCCTTATATGGAATGGTTCTTCCAATTGATGAGTAAGTCAATAGGTTTCTCTCTCTGTTGATGGGGACGCAAAGGAGAATTGACGTTACTTCAAATGGGGACCATTACCGTTACATATAACCAACAATAAGTTAGTTATTATAGTTTGACAATTTCTAATTTAGCCCCTTCATAAAATTAGAAATGTCACTTAGGTATCCTCACTTTATTTTCATGACAAATACACCCATAAGCCATAAACTTAATTTCACATTAGATCACATTATTTTGGCTTATATTAAATATGACACATGCACAATTATTTATTATACAAGTGACCCTAAAAATTCCAACAATCTCCCACTGGGTCACGTATGTACAAAAATAAATGTATCAACCATAATGCGCCTGAAGTTTTATGTCATCTTAATCATATGTTGTATAAACAATTTTATCAATTAATTATATTAATATAGGACCAAAGAGCTCGTCGTTGTATTTAAGCACAACTAGACCCAACAATGATCACATAAATCAATACAATTAATTGAAAAATCATATCATGAATGTGAGGAATGAAAATTTCATGCAAGGTGATCTTTTCATGTCAATTTTCAACTGGTCCTACTTGACTTTAGTGAGATCATACTTTAAACATAATTATACAAAGTGTAATGAACTGAATAATACTTAAGTTCTGATCAGAATAAAAACTTTATAAATATCTATAAAATAATTAAACTGGAAGATGTCAAAATTACAAACTCCCACTGAAATTAGAGATCGGTGATCTCTACAACACTCATACGAGCAATATCCTCATGAAAGACATTAGATGATAAACTTATTTTCATGAGGTTCATAACCATAGAGATTGTACATATATATTTTATAGAAATCTATCCACTTTGTATCATTTATTTCATAAAATAAACTTGATGTCAAAATCACTTAATTTGATACCTAGTAACATGTCATAAATTTCGCTGCAATAGTGGATGACGCCATAAGTGTTTGTTTGACATTTTTTCAATAAACGACAAACCAGCTAGCGAAAAATATTATCCGAAGTAGATTTCATACTATTTTGGCATCCCGTAATATCGGAGTCAGAATACTCAATGATCTCAAGACTTTCCGACTTTCTATATGTGAGCATTTAATTCTTCGTTCTTTTCAAATATCTCGTAAGTATTGGCTACTTAATGTCAAGCAAAATTTGTGACAAACAAAATGTCACCCATAATAAAACCATAAATAGACGTTTACTCCCACTAAACATGTGATACACAAATAATCAATTAAATTCACCTCAAAACCAAAAGAGAGAATTATTATTTTGTAAAATTTGTGGTATCACTAACGAGATGCTTCTTTAAGTCTATAAATGAATTTCTTTAATTTGCAAAACATATTAATTTGGTCTCTCGACACAAAGTATTTTCATTGCACCAAATTGTTTTTCAATGTCTCTATTGAAAAACCCCTTAACATCTACTATGGTGAAGCTCCATATCAAAATATGTAACGGGTACCATAAATTGTTCTTAAAAAGTAATTTAATTAAATTGGATTGTCATAAAGACACTTGATTTTGAGGTTGTTGAGTTTGTACTTAATGAGTTTGATCATATTGTCTTGTTATTCTTGATTTTTGAACATTATCCTCAATATCAATAAAATCCTTATAAATGTCAAAAAAACACTTGAGATATAAAACAAGTATTCGACAATAGGAATTATTGATCTAAATCATTTTTAAAGACACAATCTTTTCTCCCCTCAAACTCAATATCCTCAAAAAAATATTGCAGTCTCGTCTAAAAATAACTATCTTTATCTTGACATAATAAAAAAATTATAGCCCTTAATCACTTAGAATATTTAATAAAATAGTTGCTCACATTTATAAATTTAAGTAACAACTAAATTCAAATAATGATTTATCCCATCTCAAAATACTTAATGCAACATTAATATCAAGTCTTTGGACAGTAATATTAATTGTTAATAGTATTTTGGTGTAATGATCAAACATTAATAATAAGACATGTCAAATAATCAATCTATCTTTGGATGGATTAATTATTCACATAAATAAGACTTTATAATTATTACATATTTATCATCACAAGTATTAATGCAATTCTGTCAATTAATTATCAGCCTTTGGACTAAATAATATAATCACATGAATTACACAATACTACCATTCAAAATTGTCTTGAATTAATTTCAACAAACATTGTCACTTTGGTGATTATTTGTATCAATCAATACAATCCAAATAATGAACAATAATATCATTAATTTAAATTTAAATGTTATATTATTGTATATAACCCAAATCAATAATATATAATTTTCCAAGAAACATATAATTTATTTTATTATAAAAAATAAAATTATACTATGCCAAATCTTACTTTGAAATTTGTAATGTCTCATATTAATTAAATTAAATTAAATAATAAAGCTTCAAGATTTATTTGACCAAATTTCAAATATTCGCCTAAATCCAATTATTAATTAATTTATTAATAATCATTAATCTTTTAATCCTAAAATAAAGGATATAATTAAATTTTATTATATATACTTAACAATAAAATTATTCCTTAGTTTTCTTTGATTTACAATATATATTATATATTATTTAATCACTTAACAATAAATATCCCAAATGATATTTAATTAACCAACGGTCAATTTTAAAACAGAGAGTTTCTCTTTTAACGAGAAAATCTAAATTAAAACAGAGAATTTCTCCCTTTAACGAGAAAATCTAAACCAATATCAACCGTCAATTTAAAACGGATAATTCCTCCTTTAACGAGAAAATCTAAACCAATATCAACCGTCAATTTAAAACGGATAATTCCTCCTTTAACGAGAAAATCTAAACTTTAAAACAGAGAATTTCTCCCTTTAACGATAAAATCTAAACAAGAATCTAATTATCCATAAATCTAGTAAACCTTATTAAATAATATCATAAATCTTTATATTCTGTAATCAGTTATTCCATATTATTGGAAAAATCAATATATCAATATATTCCGAAATTATTGAAAAGAAATTATTGAAAAGAGAAAATTCAAAATATTCTTTTAATCTTAATGGTAAAATTCAAATATCCCTTAATTTATTAACATATATATTCGATTATCAAAATCAATATATTTATTAATAAAAAAAAACATATTTTTAAATAATCTATAAATAAATTCATGCATATATATTCTTGAAATATACACAAATCTAGGAATCTTATATTGATAATTGCTTAACCTTAATCTATCGTCAAGTCAATCTTGATGATATGTATAACTGTTACTCTTTAAATGTAAAATATTTATATTATCTTACTGATAACATGTTTTTAAATAATTTATAAATAATTCAAGCATATATATATATATAATCCGAATAACATACATGCTTTGAAATTATCTATCCCTGAAACTAGGGATCTTATCTTAATAATATAATAACTAATCAAAATAGATAATTATAATATATCTTAAATCTATCGTCAATCTTAATTAATCTTAATTGATATATAATCGTTCCTCTTTAACGAGACTTAACAAGAGAATCTTAAATATCCATATATAGGAACTTAACCGATATAATCTAAATATCCATATATAGGAACTTAACGATGAGAATCTTAATATTCATAAATCTATGATAAATCTTTATACCAAATTTATTTCAAATTATCACAAATTAATATATATATATATATATATTCCTAATAACATGCTTTAAATATGAATATATATCTACACCGATATAATTTTCTCACATAATTAAATTAGGATGGCTCTGATACCAATTGTTAGAATTATCCTAATTAGATCCTAATTTAATATGTGAGAAATTAAAATCTGAATGCGGCGGAAGCGTACCTTAATTAATTAATTAATCGCATGAGTAGTGAATCTTCTCTTTCCTTAAACTTTGCATGGATTGAATGATTATTTCCTTAAACTTTCCTTATATGGAATGGTTCTTCCAATTGATGAGTAAGTCAATAGGTTTCTCTCTCTGTTGATGGGGACGCAAAGGAGAATTGACGTTACTTCAAATGGGGACCATTACCGTTACATATAACCAACAATAAGTTAGTTATTATAGTTTGACAATTTCTAATTTAGCCCCTTCATAAAATTAGAAATGTCACTTAGGTATCCTCACTTTATTTTCATGACAAATACACCCATAAGCCATAAACTTAATTTCACATTAGATCACATTATTTTGGCTTATATTAAATATGACACATGCACAATTATTTATTATACAAGTGACCCTAAAAATTCCAACAAAAGGTACTAGCAACCATTGTCAAGAAATTTAAGAAAGCCACCGACTCAAAACGCTTCCGCCATCACAGCCATAACGCTTATCAACAAACCGTAGATCGCCTCGCCAGAGCCCAAAAGTTTTCCTACATAGAAGATATCTTGGAACACCAAAAGAAGTACCCCGACATTACCACTGAAGGATTCGTCATCCGTCTAATCTCTTTATATGGGAAGTCAGGTATGTTTGATAACGCACGTAAGCTGTTCGACGAAATGCCAGAGCTGGGTTGCCAGCGAACTGTCTGGTCTTTCAATGCCCTGCTTGACGCCTGTGTGAATTCCAAGTGTTACGACAAGATCGAAGAACTCTTCCATGAATTACCGGAGAAGTTATCGGTTAAACCCGACAAAGTCTCCTGCAACACAGTTATTAAAGCCTTCTGTAAAATGGATTTACTGGATAAAGCAATGTTCTTTCTAGATGAGATACAGAAGACCGGCATTGAGCCAGATCTGATCACTTTCAACACACTGATAGATGCATTTTACAGCAGAGGGTGCTTTTCTGATGCAGAGAAAATTTGGGTGTTGATGGAGGAGAAGAATATAAGTCCGAATACGAGAAGCTACAATCCTAAGCTGAGAGCATTGGTTGCTGATAACAAAATTGAAGAAGCAGGGGAGTTACTTGAAGAGATGAAGAAGAAGGGACTGGTACCTGATACTTATAGCTATAATGCTTTGATTTTAGGATACTGTGATAAAGGAGAATTGAAGGAGGCTTGCAGGTGGTATGATGAAATGTTGAAAATGAATTTGTCAGCTAATCAATATACATTTGGCAATCTTGGTTATTGCGCATGTAAAATGGGTGATTTTGAATTTGGTTTGAGGATTTGTAAGGATGTTATTAAGAGCAAAACTGTTGTGGCTTCAGATATGTTTCAGAAAGTGGTAGATGGTTTGGTTAAGTTGTCGAAAATGGATCAAGCAGAGGAGCTCGTTCAGCTCGGAAATTCAAACAACTATTTCAATTTTAAACTGAAATTGACTGCTGAAGGAAAAGAAGAAGAACTGAAATTGACTGAAGGAAAAGAAGAAGAACTGAAATTGACTGAAGGAAAAGAAGAAGAAGATGGACACTAACCCACATCTTCACAAGGTCATCTCCCTTCCCCCTTTTTTCATTTTGTTTGGATTCTTTAATTGGGGTTTTAGTTTCTTATTTTGAAGGATGTTATTTTGGGGACTTATTGTAAACTACTATGTTAATGCCTGTGTAAGCATTTCGATTGAGTCGGGTTTTTTCATCATTGAACCATTCGTTGGCGGTTTAACCTGATCTGTTATGTTAGTTTGGTTGGTTTATATCCTTGAATGTTAGCTTATTAAGAACAAAAGAATTACTAAAACTCTAATCAATTAGCAAAAATATGAAATATAGTGACAACTTATATAACAAATTTTAATAATTTCTCATTTAACAAGGTTATGACATTTCTTGGCTAGGGTATTATTCATCTAAGTTAAAATACTGATACTAAATCAATGTTCAATTAAATAAGTTAAACAAATCAAATATACAGTAACTGGACGACTCATGATACTTAACCAGATTATGGGAGTGCGCTATGCCCAAGTTTCTAAGATTCTTTTTATCTGTTTTCATTCATTCATGTGACAAGTATACCTCTTGCTTTTTCGCACTTTTAAGATTATTTTTACCTGTTTTCATTCATTCATGTGACAAGTATACCTCTTGCTTTTTTAATTTTCTTCTTTTTCATCTAATAAAACCTAACTTTATTAGGATAGACAAAGGTAAAGAGTTTTGTGTAAGAAACTAAATGTTTGATGTTTCGTTTTCATTAAAAATTGGGGTGTGGTAGCTTCCTAATATTTTTTTAAAAAAAATCGCACTAATTAATGTTCAGTTGTTTTGACTAAACAAATCAAAGACAATATACTACTATTATTATGCATATCAGTAAACTAATTAACTAGTATTAATATGCATGCGTTTCACCAGTATGCAAAGAAATTCAGTTCAAACTAAGCAGATATAAAAGAATTATTCACTAATCATGGTTTAATTATGGGAATAATTCAACTTAAACTAGCAGTTAGCAGTATTTGAATTTCTTGAATATTGAACAATTGAGCATTACAGAAGAAGATCAAAACAAACGAACTTCACACTTGAACAGTTAACTGATTTTCGAGGGAGAGATTAGAGAAGACAGAAGATGAACTTGATTAGATTCAAAAGATATTGTCATTTGGCTGCTGAAGGTTTTAGTCTTTTGGTAGAGAAATTCCAGATAGTTGGACAATACTCAATATGTAGCCACCAATGAAATGAAGAGTTATGATTAGAGAAAGTTAATTGGCTGAGGATAACAACCACATGGAAATGGACCTCCATTGTGGCCATTATAGTTGTAATCGTATGCTCGATCCTAATACTTAATTGTTGCACTTGCTTTCCTCGCTTACCACCGGCTCGATCCAAACACTCATCAATCATTTAGTTGAATATGTAGACCGAGATTAATATAAGATGTTTTGAAGGAAAATATATGAAAACTGGAGACATAATACTTATTCTCTAAGCATGTTCTTCTGTTTTTGCTGATATTTTTTTTTATAGCATATCACTTCGTTATGCTCTCCAACCATCTACGTCTGGGTTTTGGGCTTTTGATTTTGCTTTGATTTGGTATATGGGTTGATTATTTTGTTCTTGGTCTCATTTACTTTTAGTTGTGTTAACAATTTTTTTTAAATATTTAATTTATACCCTTGACAATGGTCTTATGAAAAAGAGACTCTTTTACATAGATCCACAATACTGGGTGCATGTCTCATGCTAAAAACTAAATTTGCATGTCTCATGGATACATATTTGTTATGATGTGTACTCTTAATACTGCAAACAAACCAAAAGTTAGAACAAGAGAACATATAATAATAAAAAAAAGAATTGCAACTTATTTTTAAAACGAAAATTAAAATATTGTAAAATATTTGACTTGGCAACTTAATAAACAATTAAAAATAAAATATTATAAATTTTATAACAAATTTATCAATAAAATTTATGCACATAAAAAAAAAGCTAAGACATTTTATCATTCAATACAAATAAAGTCATTAAATAATTTGTAACTCAGGAATAGTAGAAAAATTGATAAATTTCTTATTTCTCTTATAAATTTTTTATTATTTTTACAACATAATCATTTTGGAAATTGCTAATATGTTGTAATTATAATAATTTCTATAATATAATTTTTAAAATATTAAAAATTGAGAATAAAATTAATTTATCAATTGTGAAAAACTTATTTTTTATATTTAACTTATTTTTTAATATATATTATTTCATTAAATTAATAATATTTTAAAGATGGACCAAAGATGGACCATAAGTTTGCATATGTAACTTTTATTGCAACTTTCATTGTAAGATGAGTGACTGATAAAGTTGTATATATTCAATGAATGATGTTAATGCAAATTAGGTTGCAATTTTATTTTACATATATATATTTTTAATTTTTTTTTGAATTAAAGAGAATTAGAATCCCGCCATAACTTTCTAATTTAACTTAGAGTGTTTTCAAATATATTTATAATATTAAAAATGTAATTTATATAATATATAAACTTCAATTTTATTATAAAAAATAAATTATGAAAGCCTCAATATAAAAGACAATAATTTTATTCTATTCATAATATTGTGTTCTTATTATACAGTAAATAAATATACTTTCAAATATTTTCATTTTACTATTGAAAAATAAAATTTTAAATATTTATTTATAAAATTTAAATTATTTATTTTTTAACTCAGTAATATAGTTATAATTATTAGTTCTATATAAAATATAATATATTTAAATTTTTTATTTAAATAATTTAAATTTTTAAAAAATATATATATTTTAAATTATTTATACGTAAAAAATTAACTGAATACATATTATATAAATTTGTGATTTTACTAAAAAAAAAAATGTATAATAATAATATTAAAATTAATTTTTAAAAAGACTCCAACGAAGTCTATACTAGCTCTAGACTTATATATAAAAAGAAACAAAAACTCATATTATATAATATATTAAAATTAAGTTTTAATTTAAAAAATAATTAGGAAGAAAAAGAATTTGAGCGTTCACAATCGGCTAACTTCTTTAGAATTTGAAAGACAAAAATGCCCGAGAAATTACAAGTTATCAACGATTGGCGGTAAGCTCGACAATTTAGAACAGTCCATTTAATAAAAATAATAGAATTTTAATTAAATTTATTAGTTATTTAATATAATAGTGTCTAGTCTAGGGAAATTTGATCAAATAACCTCAAAGATGAGGTTATTTGATCTGATAGTAATTTGTTATTTTATTTGCGCTCGTGGTGCTCTATTTTTTTATACGATTTTGCCCTTGTCGCGAAACGCTACGCGAAGTGGATCAGGGGTTTGTATAAATACTCAAATATTTTCATTTCCTTATTTTTCTTTCTCTCTCTTCTCCATTTCTCTCCTTCACTTCACGGCGGCCGGCGGCGACGACGGCGACGGAGTTTCCTTCACTTCATACAAATCTATACAAATTTACAAGCTCTTCTAACCTAACTAATTCATTTATGTTTTTATCTATTGCGGATTTACAAGATCTAACCCTAAATCTATTTTGCATGCAGGTTTCCGATTTTAGGGTTTAGGGTATGCAGGTCTCCGATTCTAACTATTTGAAGGTCGTCGAGGTAGATGTTCATTTCAGATCTGATGAACAGTTATGTTCATGTTTACATTTTCTTCATTTCAAAAACCTTTTCATAGGTTCATATTTGGTCGTATTTGTTGATTCTTATTTGTTATATGGTTCATATTGGTTCATGTTTGAGCATTTCGTTAGGTTTTTATTTGTTATTTGTTCATATTTGCAGAAAATCTCTAATAAGCGTATGTGTTTCCGTTTCAGATCTGCTTACCGTTTCGCTACGGACCGTTTCGATACGGACTTACCGTTTCGCTACGGACTTACCGTTTCGCTACGGACTTACCGTTTCGCTAAGTAGTACCTCGCGATTCGCTAAGTATCAAGATTTTTTGTTATTTATAGTTAATCATGAACTTCATTTGACAAGGTATCTACATCACTTCATGGTTATGAAGAGAACCTGTGTTAGTAAAATATACCTTATAATTTTACATTAATGCCTTTGAAGAAAAATGCCTTTGGAAACATTTAGATTCTTCAGAAAATGCCTTTGAAGAATCTATCATTGACCTCCAGATAAGCAAAGATTGGCTGACTTTGATTTCGTTAGTCATTAAACTAAAGAAATAAATTTCAAACAATTTTCTCTTAGCTGGAGTTCAACGATAGCTTCTTCAAAGGCTTTTTCTAAAGAATCTAAATGTTTCCATGTAAAATTATAAGGTTTATTTTACTAACACAGGTTCTCTTCAAAACCATGACTTTGTTGTTGATACTTTGTCAAACGAGATAGATTACCTATGAAACCAATAAAAAATTTTGTACTTGACGATTCGCTAAGTACTACGAGCTCCAGCTAGGAGAATGGTTTGAATTCGATTTCGTTATTAAATAAATATAGTAGCAAAAACGTATTCAAACCATCTTCTCTTAGCTGGAGCTCGTTGACCTCGCGATTCGCTAAGTACCTCGTGATTCGCTAAGTACCTCCCGATTCGCTAAGTGCCTCCCGATTCGCTAAGTGCCTCCCGATTCGCTAAGTGCCTCCCGATTCGCTAAGTGACTCCTAACTCGCTAAGTGTCTCCCGATTCGCTAAGTGCCTCCCGACTCGCTAAGTGCCTCCCGATTCGCTAAGTGCCTCCCGACTCGCTACGGAAGTTGAAGAGACGCGCGTACGCACACGCACTATACCTTATATATTCAAAAAAATTCAGAACATTTCATTTCAACCGCCCGACTCTCTCTCTCTCTCTAACCCATTGTCTCTTCACTGAATCATGTCAAGGCCGATCATTTCTGCTTTCTTCTCGTTCGTCATTAAGGTTGGTTCATTCTTCTCCCTGCTGATCATTTTCTGGTTTTTTGTTTATGATTTTCGGTTTTTGCATGTTAAGTGTTTATTTGTCTTTTTCTTTGTTTTTATTAGTTTATGAAACGTATGGTAAAATGTTGTCTTCTGTTCAGTATATTTTTTCGCCATTAGGGTTTCGCTAGGTACCTCCCGATTCGCTAAATACCTCCCGATGCGCTAAGTACCTAGCGATTCGCTAAATACCTAGCGATCATTTTCTGGTTTTTTCTTTATGGATTTTGGTCTTTGCATGTTAAGTTTAGGTGTTTGTTTCAGATTTTTTGTTTAGGGTTTTTGCATGTTAAGTTTTATTGTTTGTTTCCGATTAGTTATGTATGGTTCTCTAGGATCAACAACTATGTCCAAGAGGTAGTTAGTGTCCTTCTAAAGTGTACGATTTTGACTCCTCTTTTGTTGGTATAAATAAACCCTTTGTGCTATTCGAATGGAAATATATTTAAAATCGAATAGCACAAAGGGTTTATTTATACCCAAAAGAGATGAATCAAAACCCTAAACAAAAGTGTCTTATGTTCAGTTAACGGTTTCGTTAGGTACCTAGCGATTCGTTAAGTACCTAGCGATTCGCTAAGTACCTAACGATTCGCTAAGTACCTAGCGATTCGCTAAGTACCTCCTGATTCGCTACGGACTAATCGATTCGCTAATTGTTGTGTTTGTTCTTAGATTTTTGATGATGTTGTTCCTTTTGTAGATGGCAGAAACAACTGTTACTGAGTTTCCCGGTCGGATTTCGTGGAAAAGTGCCCTCACCCTGAAGAAGATTGTTAATAAGTTCGAGGAAATGGATCTTTTGGAGAGTGTGTACAATACCCAGTTCAGATCATTATTCACAGCCCCCCTCTTGCAGTTCTCAGGAACTATTGTACATCATATGTTGATGAGGAGGTTAAGCTCAAACTCCAAGGAGATAACTTTCATGGTGAATGGACAAAAGCTTATATTTGGTATGAAGGAGTATGCATTGGTTACCGGCCTATGTTTCGGCATTTATCCTGAGTTGGACCAAGAAAAATTGCGTTGTTGTCCACCTCTCTCAGTGAAATACTTTAAAGGGAGCATGAGTGTGAAAATGTGCGACTTGGAGAAAGCTTTTTTCAAATGCAAAGACAAGGAAGATGCATTCAAGATGGGGCTGGTATGCCTGATTTGCCAGTACCTATTCACCTTTGACCCAAAAAGAGTTATATTTCCAAAAATACTCAACATGGTGGAATACAAGGACACTTTCCTCCAATATCCATGGGGGAATGTCACCTTTAGAGCCACCTTCAAGGGTTTAAACAAGAACATGAAACATCTCAGTAGCTCATATTTTGAGAAGAATGAGAAGGCTGAAGATCCTTATGCTCCTTTTGCATATAACATATATGGGTTCGCATTGGCACTTCAAGTGTGGACTAGGGCTGCAAATGAGTCAAGCCGCTCGTGAGCTGCTCGCGAGCCGCTCGATCAAAGTTTGGCTTGAGCTTGACTTTGATCGAGTTCGAGCCGAGCTCGAGCCGGCTCGTTTAATATTCGAGCCGAACTCGAGCTCATATAATGCTTGCTCGACGGCTTGTCGAGCTTTTTCTAGCCTGATAATATATAATATATTTATTTATTTAATATAAAAAAAACTTAAAATTTAAAACAATTTTTTTCTCTCTATTTTCAAAGCCCATATAGAAGGCCCATAATCCACAATATTATATTATATTGTCATAAAACAAAACTCTAATTTCTAATGTATCAATCATAAGTGACTCTTAATCTCTTTTTCTTCTTCTTTCTTCCGTCTTCACTGTTTCTTCTTCTTCCTCATCTTCACCATCTCTTCTTTTTTCTTGTTCTTCCTCTATCTTCACCATTTCTTGTTCTTCCTTCTTCAATATTTCTTCTTCTTTCGTCTTCATCATTACTTTCACTCATTCATAATAGGTTAATACATATTTTTATGTTATCTTTCATCTACACTATTTTTCTCGTTCATTCACAAGAACCTCCAGGTAAATTAAAATATATTTTTATTTCTACTATAGCTATTGCTCATACTTTTAAATAACTTTGATTTTTTTTTTTATATTATGAGAAATTTGTGCTTATATAGATCGTTCATAGATTTATATAGAAAAACACTATTATATATATTAATTGTTCATATATCTATATGGAAAAACACTATTATATATATTAATAGTGTTCATAGATCTATATAGAAAAATATTTTTAATATATATTGATCATAGATCTATATAGAAAAACAGTATATATTTTGTATATATTATGAAGAGATAAAAAAGGTTAGTATATATTATATATAATATGTTGAGAGAGAAAATGAATTTATAATATTAATAATATATTGTAATATATAAATAAATTAATTGAAACTTTCTATAAATATATAAATAAGTCAATAAATTCTTGTTATATTTGTACCCAAATAATTTAATTATATATAATAATATTTAATAAAAACTAGGTTCAATTTGTTTTTGTCCGTATCTCCCTTAAACCTTAAAGTAAGTTAAATTTTAGTTATTTGTTTTAACATGTATTTTTTATATTAATTATTTTTAAGCTTAAATGCAGGTAGGTGTACTTGTGCTATGCTTGAAGAATGTGACTTAAAAAATATTAATATATTGAATGTTCAAACAATTTATATAGTATTGTACTTTAATTTTAGAATTTTGAATAGTAATTTTGGTTGAATGCTTTTTGAATTATTATGATTTTGGAATTTTAAATAGTTATAATTTATTAATATTTTCAATTTTAAATATTATGTTTTAAATGTTGTATATGTATGAAAGTTTGATATTTCATTTTGAAAATAAATTTTAGTTTGAGTTCGAGTTCGAGCTTGAATTCGAGCTCGAGCTTGAGTTTGAGCTCGAACTCGATCTTGAATTCGAGCTTGAGTTCGAGCTTTTCGAGTCGAGCCGAGCTTATAGGTAAATAGTCGAGTCAAGCTCGAGCTCAAATTTATAAACTCGTTCGAGCTCGAGTTCGAGTCGAGCTAATAAATACTAAATCGAGTCGAGTTCGATCTCCAGCAAATTCGAGCTCGACTCGGCTCATTTGCAGCCCTAGTGTGGACGTATGAGGTCATCGAAAACTTTATCCCTAAATTCGCCAGAAGGAATCAGATTAATGACCCTCTACGCCCAAGGTTGTTACTCTATCATTCCAACAGGAAAAACACATCGATCGAGGTAAAGACTGCCCTAGAGACCAAGAATGTGACTGAGATGGAAGAGTCCTCCATGGAGAAGAGGTTATACAGTGGTGAGGAATTTGAACAAATCGACGAGACAACTGATGATTTTTTTGAGGGATTTACTGATGGGAAAGTAATAAAGATGATTTTGATGAAGATGAAGAAAGTGAACATGAAGAAGTTACTCCAAATCCCCCCAAACCTGCCACCAAGAAGAGAAAAGTTGATGCTACTCTTAAAGAAGCAGTCAACTTGAAGAAGAAGCTTGCTTATGAATCGATTCTGGCCCGCATTCTTACTCCCCCCTCCGCGACCTCAAGTCCTCGGGCTGAGACACCTCCTCCTCGGGCTCAGACACCTTCTCCTCGGGCTCCAACACCTTCTGTTGGATGTGAATTTAATGAGATGAAGGAGGAGCTGAAAATAGAGATGAAAGAGGAGCTGAAAAAGCTGAAAACAGAGCTCATCAAAGAGCTGAAAATCACAATCCAAGAAACTCAAGAAACTCACCTTGAGTCGTTCAAGAAGATGGTTTTTAATATGTCCAAACAGTTGTTAGATAAATCCAATAAAAGGATGTCCATATTATTAACCAGATTAGATGATATGAAGGAGAATATAAAGAAGAAGAAGAGTAAGAAGAAGGATTCTAAGAAGGCTGTGAAGGTTGAAGAGGAGAAGACTACTGAGGTATGGAGATATTGAATTTTGCACTTTACATTTCATTTCGCTGAGTACATATCTGATCTGACCAGTACCTATTTTGCAGGTTAAGGATTCTAAGAAGGATATCGAAGTTGAGAAGAGCAAGGTTGAACAGAAGGAGGAGAAGAAAGAGGTATTCTGCGTACTTGTCGTTTCGCTAAGTTAGTACTTGTCGTTTCGCCAAGTACTTGTCGTTTCGCTAAGTTAGTACTCTGCGTTTCGCCAAGTACTTGTCGTTTCGCTAAGTTAGTACTCTGCGTTTCGCCAAGTACTTGTCGTTTCGCTAAGTTAGTACTCTGCGTTTCCCCAAGTACTTGTCATTTCGCTAAGTTAGTACCACTAGCTAAGTACTGACCAGAATTTTGTCTATTTTGTAGGAGATGATAGCGATGCAGGAGACTGTGGGGGATGATGAGAAGGTGAATGATGGGAATAATGGGAAGAAAGATGATGTAAAGGAGGACGATGAGAAGGTGGAGGATGAACAAAAAGAGGACGATGAGAAGGTGGAGGACGAACAGAAGGTGGAGGACGAACAGAAGGTGGAGGACGATGAGAAGGTGGATGATGATGAGAAGATGGATGAAGTTAAGGTGGAGGACGGTGAGAAGGTGGAGGATGAACGAAAATAGAACGATGCGAAGGTGGAGGACGGTGAGAAGATGGATGATGAGGCTAAAGTGGAGGACGGTGAGAAGCTGGATGGTGTGGCTAAGGTGGATGATGTGGAGGTTGATCTGAAAGTGAAGGTGAAGGATTTGAAAGTGAAGGTGAAGGATGAGAAGAGTGTGGGTGTGGATGTGAAGGCACAGACAAATGAGGAAATTATGGGAGGAGATGACAATGATGACAATGATGATTTCCAGTTATACAATACTCCTCCAAAAGGAAATTATGGGAGGAGAGTGAGGAAGCCGAAAAAAGATGACTCGTACACCAACCCTTCCTTGTCAAAAATGCCCAAGACAAAGGATCCAATGAAAGTGAATCACCTTCAAAAATTTGAAGATGAGCTGCTGGATAAAGTAAAAGCGTGGTTGGTTGATCTAGAAACCGATAATTTGACAAAGGATGTACATACTTGCCAAGCAAAGAAGGATATGTTTGTTAGAGTTATAACAAGGTTGACATAGCTTGAAGACACTGTAAGTCGTGCAAATCAATTCATTATTCATTAATACTCATCGTTTCGCCAAGTACTTATCGATTCGCTAAGTACCTCTCGTTTCGCCAAGTACTTATCGAATCGCTAAGTACCTCTCGTTTCGCTAAGTACTTATCGAATCGCTAAGTACCTCTTGTTTCGCTAAGTACTTAGTCAATGTTGTTTGATATATACTGAATGTATGTTGTATACTCCCATTGTGCAGGAAATCGATGCATTCTGCCATCTTTTGCGGAAAAGGATTTCCTACTATCCCAAGACATATAAAAATTCACATGTGGCAATTGGGGATTGTTTATTGTCGGACAGAATCAGGCGAGAGCACAGGACTTTTATTAAGGATCCTACTAACTATCCAGTCGCCGAATTCAAAGACTATTACATGGCCGCACCACATAGATATATGCCAGAATGGTCAACAATTGACGATGTCTACATGCCTGTGAATATTAACCAGAAACACTGGATTTTGTGTGTAGAACGTCTTCAAAAGTACTGCATTGACGTGTACGACTGTGATGCCTATCTTTATAAGAATCTGGATCCTTATTTGAAATCCTTCTGCGACATGATTCCACATATATTCTCAAAGACAATCACTCCTGGTGAGAGGGTAAGGTATCCTAAATTCAACTTCGAAGGCCCCATCCAACCAATGACTTACAAACGGTTACCACACCCCAAAGTGAAAACCGCTGCAGCTAAGGTTGGAGAAGTCCCATGGGCAACAGAGAGCGGGGACTGTGGGGTCTTCACGCTAATGTATATGGAACACTTGACCGTTAATCAAGCTGTGCACAATGTGACCTTAGAAAACATGGAGTTTTTTAGGCAGAAGATGGCGGTCAGGTTATTCCATCAGATTATCGAACCTTAGTGTAAACATTATTTTGAAGTAAATTGTGTAAATTGGATAACTTATTTTGATGTATTGTAAACCTTGATGAATATTTTGGAAGTTGGATGATAAATTATTTTGATGTATTGAATTTTGAACTTGAATTGCAGAAAACCTTCAACGTAAAAAACAAGTGTAACCCTTGAATTTACCCTTCAACGTACAAAAAAGATAACCTCATCGTTTCACTAAGTTAGTACTCTTCGTTTCGCTAAGTTAGTACTTGTCGTTTCGCTAAGTACCTAGCGATTCGCTAAGTACCTAGCGATTCGCTAAGTACCTCGCGTTTCGCTAAGTACTCATATACTACTACTAGAACATACAACATAAACTTTAAACCTGAATTAACAACATAGTATCTTACACATAGTATCTTACCAGTACCATAGTTCAATTAACAACATATATTACAACATAGTATCTATCAAGCTAAAGGTTCATATTGTTGAGATAATGAGTCATGCTGCTTAGATGATGAAGCTCTTGCAGTAGATGGTGCAGGCATCACTGCTTTGCATGTTGCCCTATTATGTCCTAGCCCAGCACATGAGCTGCATCGTCTCGGGACCTTACGGACCTCACCCTGGGATGACCTACGCTTTGTTTGTGGCCTGCCTTTCTTAACCTTCATATTTGGTTTAAGACACGAACGTTGCTTGATATGTTCGGGAACATCCCAATTTTCTTCATCACCGGGAGGATAACATGTCTCGGCATATGAATTTATCCAACACTCAGTTGTGTAATACCTGTGTGCAGGGAAAATATAACGAATTATTAATTGGTTAAACAGAATGAACACGTGAGCTAAATATTAATACCTTGAACAGAAGTCATAAGAAACCAAATTCCGACTACGGGCAGCAGCCATTGCATGCGTACAAGGAAGACCCGAAACTTCAAATACTCTACAAGTGCAGTTCATGTCTTTCAAATTGACATTGAAATGGGACTAATTGTCATGCACATAAAACTCGAATCGGTTAAACGATTGGACTGTATAGAATTTGGCCTTCTCGAATCCCTCACGTAACACCTTCTCATAATTTGGAGATAAAACTTCTTTGTGATTAGACGCTCTTTCTCTTCTATCGTTAAACCAATGTTGTATTGTGAATCTTAAATACTTAGCCATTTCAGAAATGGGATACTTTCTGGCTTCCCTTCTCTGATTATTGAAACTCTCAGCATAATTGCTTGTGAGTTTATTGTATCGCTTACCGGGAAAAAATGCTCTACTCCATCTTTGGAACCCAATTTCTTCCAAATAGGCAGCAATCCTGTGATCTTTAACCTTGATCTTGTCAAACCACCGATTAAATTCGTGGATAGTGTACGCCCTTGAAGCCGAATCAAACTCCGCATGACACTTATCACTTTTGAATTTGGCCACAATATTCATTTTTATGTGATATGTGCACGCACCGTGGTCTGCTTTTGGGAAAACAGCACACAAGGCATTAGCGATGCTTGGGTGTCTATCGGATACGAAGACGAGATCATCAACTAATCCAATTGTGTCTCTTAGTTTTTGCATGAAATAAGTCCAGGAGTTATTATTCTCTGAATCAACAACGCCGAATGCGACAGGATATAGTTGCTCATTCGTATTCAATGCAATAGCCACCAATAATTGACCACCCACCTTGTTCATAAGAAAACTAGCATCAACACATAATATAGGACGACAAAAGGATTTAAAACCCCTAATTGAGAGGCCTAGGGACATGAACATATACTTGAAGTGGCCGAGCTCGTCTGTCTGTATGTCGGTTATGGTACCAAGATTACACTTCTCCAACATGTAAATGTATGATGGCAGTATTCTATAGGAATTCTCTACCGTTCCTCGCACAGCTATTAAAGCATTTTCCCTTTCCCTCCATGCCTTATTATAAGTCAAAAATATCCCATAAGTTGTCTGCATGTCTTCAATTATTTTCTTAGGCAAGTGGTTATGATGATTGTCCATGTACTTGCTCTTCACGCACTGCCCAATAACCCATGCTAGTGTTTGCATTTTTTTCTTGGGCCTCGACAAAACTGAGCATGAGTGTTGTTGCTCAAATTTCCGGATCTCAAACATCTCAGAAAACTTACCTTTCACAGCCCGCAAGCTCCACTTGCATGTCTCATCCAAACATTTGAGTTCCCAAAGATTTTTTCTTGACTTCTCACTTTGAATTCAAAATGATTGGTCATCGCTTATTTATATAGAGCAAGTTGAAGTTCTTTTTTATTTTCAAACAACGAACTGACTTCCAATACGGTTTCACTAGTTAATGTCATCGCAAATGTGGGGTCTGGCGGTGATGTGTCTGTCGGGTCTGTCGATGGTGTACCCATTGAAGATCGTCTTGCACTAGATGGTGTACCCATTGATGATCTTCTTGCACTAGTTGGTGTACCCATTGATGCCTTTCTTGCACTAGTTGGTGTACCCAATGATGATCTTCTTGCACTTGGTTGTATAGGTATTGATGCTTTTTCACCACTATTAACATGCAAGTCCTGAGTAAGTGGGATGTGAGGCAAAGAGCTTTCTCCGACTTCATTTTGACTTTCAACAAAGAATTCCGAGGGTACAACAGGTGGTACAAATTTTTGAGTAAGTTGTGGTGATAGTATACTTTCTTGAGTTGGGTATGTAAGTAGTGGTATCTTTTTTTTAGTAAATGCTGACTTCTCCACTACAGATACACACAATGGTGACACTGTTCGACCCAAAATCAAGCGTGATAAATATGTGTTCAAATCCCCATCATTATCAATAAAAACAGGTTTTGGATTTCTGATATTCGGAATATCATACTTCACTTGAAGCACTAAATCGTATGTTGATATCTGCACATTAAGTCTATCGTAGAGTATATCAAGTAATTCAGCATAACGAGTACTTTGGGGTAGATCAAATGTTTTGATTGAAGATGCATCAAAATACAGTATTCCATCAGCATCAAGTTTCCACTCTCCATTATAGAAAACGAAAATTTCAGCTGCAATAAAAAAACATGATTTGATTTAGAGACGGATAATTAATACTTCGCGAATCGCTAGGCACTTAGCGAAACGGAAAGGCCTTCGCGAAACGGGAAGGGCTTCGCGAATCGTTAGGCACTTAGCGAAACGGGAAGGCCTTCGCGAATCGCTAGGCACTTAGCGAAACGGGAAGATAACCCTAATCAATCGAAGAAACCGAACATCAATAAAACATGCTTAAAATACACGTACCTGTTGGAACAGTGCTCGTGCTCGTCGTGGAGCTCATAGTGATTCGAACAAACCGTCGCCGCCGAGATCTCCGACGAGATCGCCGCCGCCGCCGGAGTTTAGAGAGTAGGAGGAGAAGAGCGGGAAGAGAGAGAAGGAGAAGGAAAGAAATGAAAAAAAAAAGTACGGAGGTTATATTAAATAGTAAGGGTAATCTGAACATTTCACATATCGTCACTTCGCGAAACGCTAAGTGACTTAGCGTTTCGCGACAGGGGCAAAATCGTCCAAAAAAATAAAATCACCACGAGCGCAATAAAATTAACAAATTACCATCATATCAAATAACCTCTTCTTTGAGGTTATTTGATCAAATTCCCCCTAGTCTAGTGATTTAAATTGAAAATTTTTAATTTTATTTGGTTATAGTTCCAAATCTCACATAAAACACTTTTTTTAACCATTTATTTTAAATAAAATTAAGGCATCAAATTTATTTTTTCAATGTTTTTTCCTATATGGGATGAGGTAGTTAAATTCTCGGGGCCGACATTGCTCCTAATGCCTCATCTCTCATCTACTATCTCTGATTTCATTTCTTCCATTTCAAATTCTCAAGTATTACTTGGTCAGTAGAGACATGCCGCTTCTCTTACTTCGTGCCTTCCTGTTTACTCACATATTTCGCTGGTATGCCATCTCCTTCATTTTAGTTTCCCATTTTTGTCATATAGTCAGAGATTGAGAGATGCAAGGTTTGACTAAAGATTTGGATACAAAGTTTTGAAAGCTAATTTAAGGCTGTGTTGTTCTTACCATATCGCTTCCATTTGTTTACATTCAATGGAGAACAATTGGGCAACTTCAATTTCTTCTATATGTTGTTTTGGAACAGTGATGAGCCAAATAGACCTGTAATGATTTGCGGTAATGATCGCAACACATAAACATCCAAGGGACTGAGTTTCGTTGCTTGTAACTCTGGTCTTTAGATTTTTGCTTCAGTTGGTTGAACATATAGAGCTTGACACCCTAAAAGTGTGTTTGGTAACAGTAAGTGAAGCTATATAGACTTGTTCCTCTAGCTCTCTAGTGTTATATTTTACATAGAACATTTGGACGTTGGGGAACTACATATTACTTCTTCCACGCTTCTTTTTTTATTTGTAGTGTCTTTTTCATCATTTTGATTATCTTATATTTGAAATCACATCCTATGGGTTTAAAGATTTGAGCATTTGGGGATTATATATTTCTTAATGGAAGAATTGAAGAAACTTTTGAATGTTGTAAATATGTGATGTAGAGAAGCATGTCTATGTGATTCTATGTTTAATATGATGTAGAAGTTGTTTGAACTTGAAAAGATGAGCATTTGGACTCTAGGGAACTACATTTTACTTTTTCCATGATTATTTTGATTTGAAGTGTCTTTTGTTGGGTTTTGCAACATAAAAAATACGAATCTTCTTAAAAATTAAATTCTGTTTTCAAAAGAAAAAAGTGATTACACTAAAAATGATTGAAATACTTCACAATCAAAAGCTCTCTCAACCTTTCTCTCTAGATCAGCCAAAGAAAATGAAGGAAGCAGAAAACCCTAGATCTGTTCACTCTCTCTCAACCTTACTGTGTTAAAAGAAAACTCTAACCCGTTTATTTATCCGAAAGTTAAAACCTGACCCAATAGCAAGGTACACCTCCACAATTATCCCCCTTCTGATCCATGAGAGAATGTTGTTATAAACATCCATCATTGTGACGCCCCTACCATAACCATTCCGGCTTTGGCACAACATATCTCATGATTGCCTATTGGCAAACCCTTTGTCATCATATCTGACCCGTTCTCATTTGTATGCACTTTCTCCAAGTATAATTCCTTCTTCTTAAGCACTTCACGTATTCAATGGTACCTTCTTTGGATTGTTTTGAACGTGAATGGAATTTGGATTCTTGCTCACATGTATAGCACTTTGTGAGTCACTAAACACCACGAACATGTTTTGTGTTATACCTGTTTCCTTCAATAATTCCTTCATCCATCTCATTTTCTTACACTATTCAGTAATACCAATATATTTAGCTTCTGTAGTAGACAAAATAACACATTTCTATAGACGAGACTGTCATGATACAACTCCTCCTCCAAAGGTAAACAAATACCCTGAAGTTGATCTCATTGTGTGAGTATCACCACTCATATCTGAATCAGAAAACCCTTCAACATGTGGTTTTCTAGTACTATAACACAAAGCGTATTTAGAGGTCACTCGAAGATATCTCATTAGCCACTTAACCGTTTCCTAGTGTATCTTACCGGAATTTGAAAAGAAACGACTAACTACTCCAACCGCAAGAGTTATATCCGGTCTTGTGTAAACCATTGCATACATCGGACTGCCTGTTGATGAAGCATATGAAACCTTGCACATTTCTTGTCTTTCCTCTTCATCCTTAGGAGACATTGTCTTGTTTATTTTCAAGTGTGTAGACAATGAACAAGAAACTGGTTTTGCCTTATCCATACTTAGAATCTTCTCAATATATCTCTCTTGAGACAACCATAACCCTTTTTCTTCACCCGATCACAAATGACCTGCTTTCCAAGAATTTGTCTTGTTGGACCGATGTCTTTCATCTCAAAAGACTTGGCCAAATCCTTTTTTAATTTGGCAATCTTGAGCTTGTCAATCCCTACAATTAGCATGTCATCAACATATAGGAGAAGTATAATACAATTATTAAAAGCAACTTTTTCATAAAGATACAGGGATCTGTAGATGTCTTCATGTACCCATGGATGGTCATGAACGACTCAAACTTAAGATATCACTTTCTTGGTGCTTGCTTCAAACCGTACAGAATTTTGATAAGCTTTCACATCTTGCTTTCCTCACCTTTCTTATTGTAACCTTCAAGGTTCTCCATATAAACATCCTCATCCAAATCACCGTGGAGAAATGAAATATTGGCATGAAGTTGTTCAACCTCAAGAACTATACAAGCAGCTAGACCTAACACCACCCGGATTGAAGTCATCTTCACTAACAGTGAGAAAATCTCATCATATCTATTCCATGTCTCTAGCCAAAATCTTTGAAAACCAACCTAGCCTTGTATTTTGGCTTGATATTATCACCTCTCTACTTGATCTTGTACACCCATTTATTTTGTAATATTTTTATGGTTTTTGGTCTTTCCATTAGTTCATATGTGTCATTTTTCAACAATGACTTCATCTCTTCATCCATGACAGCTAACCAATCTTCCTTGTGAGCATTCTCAAAAGCCTCCTTATAGCATACATGCTCCACATAATTGGTTAGAAGGACATACTCTGTATTCGGGTACTTAGAGAACTTGATCTTTTCTCCCTAGTAGACCTCATAAGTACTTTTGTTTGTTGATTTTGTTGATTTCCATCTTCTTTCTAAACTTCAAAGCCAGCCTCGATATTATCACCAAGCTTGATCCTAAGGAACATCGATCATCATCACTATCTGAGTGTGAAGCTAAAAGTGACATTGTCTTCTCAACATCATGAGACATCTCAAGACTAGGAAGATCACGTATGTGTGCATCAAACTTGTCACCATCTTCAAAATTATCAATAGTCTGATCTTCAAGGAATACCACATCTCGGCTTCTCAAAACCTTCTTGTCCACTATGTCATAACACTTGTATCCCCAAAACCCAAAAATATGCATTATCTAGTTTTTGCATCTAGCTTAGACCTCTCATCTTTTGGAACATGCACCAAGACTTTGCAGCCAAAAACACATAAATAGTCATAATTAACATCTTTATTTGACTATGCGTTTTCTGCAAACTTATTATTCAATGACTTGGAGGGAGAAACAATTGATCACATACATTGTAGTGCTCATGGCTTCAGCCTAGAAATTCTTAGCCAACCTGGAATGGGAGAGCATACTCCTCATCCGTTCCAACATTGTTATGTTCATCATCTCTGCCACTTCATTTTGTTGTGGATTCTTGGGCACAGTCTATTCATGTCGAATACCCTACTCTTTTTAATAATCATCAAATGAGCCTATGTACTCTCCCCCATTATCTGACCGTACCCTCATCAGTTTTATGCCTGTCTCTCTATCAATCAGCTTGTGAAATACCTCGAACATTGTTGCAACCTCATCCTTGGACTTTATAACATAAACCCAAACCTTCCTAGATGCATCGTCTATGAAGGTTACAAAATAAGAAGCACCACTTATGGATTTAATATTCATAGGATCACATACATTTGTGTGGACCAACTCAAGGACATTCTTTTTCAGTTCCACTTTCAACTTAGTGAAGGTGACTTTATTATGCTTACCTTCAAGCAATGCTCAACTTTCAAGGTGAGCATTCTTGAGATTCGACAACTCATTCGAGAATTTTAAAATTTGTCTTGTATAAGGAACGACATTTCTTACCTCGTGCAACAACCAAGGAACCCTTGATTAGCTTCCATGCTCCACCACTAAAAACATTACGGTAACCTCCATCATAGAGCTTACTTGCAGAAATCAAAATTATTCTCAAGTCAGAAACATGTCTTACATCTCTCAAAGTCAGGAAACAACTCATGTTTGTCTCGATTCTAATATCACAAATACCAACTATCTTGGATACACCACTATTTTCCATGCGAACCTCACCATAATCACCAGCTTTGTAGGACTGGAAATAACCTTTGTGTGGAGTAATATGGAATGAGGCACCTATTTCAACAATCCATTCTGTTTCATTTAAAGAAGTGCTAAGACATGAGTCTTGACATTTAGAAGCATATATCAGTTCACCATCTGAAGTATAAGCAGATGTATATGCACTCTGTTTTTTCTTTTCTATAGGCTTCACCGTACCCTTTGCTTTATCATTTTTAAATTTCTAACACTCGTTTTTTCTAATGACCCTTTTTTCCATAGTAATGATTAGCACCATTCTTCTTCGGAGCTCTAGACTTACTTCTAGACTTTCCCCTACTCGAACCACTTCTATTATCTTTGATCTTCCTCTATCAGTCACCAATATATCAGACTTAGAGGGTTTATCCTCTTTTCGATTCTCCTTATCAAGTAAGGAACTGGTGACAAATGCCATGTTAACTTTACCATTTGGTGTTGAGTTGCTAAGAGTGATAATAAGTGTCTCCCAACTTGTAGGCAATGATCCAAGGACTAAAAGTGTTTACACATCATAATCAAAATTTATCTTCATACTACTCAGCTGATTGAAAATATTTTGAAATTCATTCAAGTGTTCATCAATTGATTTATTATTAATGTACTTCAGATTCATCAGCATTCGTACTAGTGCTGCTTTATTCCTTGTTGACCTCCCAACGTAAAGAGTTTCAAGTTTGCTCCACACACCATATGTTGTAGTCTCATTCTAAACATTGTGCACAATATTTACGCCAACCCAAGAACGAATAAAGCTATACGCCTTTCTATCTGCCTTTTTCTAATCAGCCTCTTTTGTACTCTCAGGTTTAACACCCTTATTTTCAATTGCTTCATTAAAATCATCTAAAACTAATAGATCACTAATCATAAATTTTCATTGTCTGTATTTTGTACCATTTAGACTCACGATATCAGGTATAGTTTTTCCCATTATTACTATCTTAACAACTGACGAAAACTCCAACAAAGAAACTATTTGATCTTTTTTTTAATTTCGTCGAGTAACTAGTAGAGCACTCTGCTCCAATGTTAAAACAGGTAACCATTCAATACTTCTCTGATATCATTGTTGGATTTTGCAACAACGATACTACGGATCTTCTTAGAAATCAAACTCTACTCTCAAATGAAAGAAGTGATTACACTATGAATGATTGAAATACTCCAAAATCAAAAGAACAAAGAAGGAACCAGAAAATCCAAAATTTGTTCACTCTTTCACAACCTTACTTTGTTAAGAGAAAAATACCAAAAAATGTATTTATACCCTAAACCGTTTTCATAATAGAAAATGTTGACCCATTTACTTATCCATAAGTTAAAACCCAACCCAATGGCAAAGACCACCTCAACATCTTTTTCATCATTATGATCATCTTATATTATCAGGTTCAAAATCCTATCCTATGGGTTTGAGAATTTGAGCATTTGGGAATTATATATTGTAAAGAGTGTATTGTCGTCATATTAATTAAGCTTAGAGTTAATGTGCTGAACTTAGAATAGTTTAGTCTTTGTGATATAATGTACTACTTTATAAATACCATATAATATAGCGTTTTAACCCTAAGAATGAAATTAATATAATCAAAGACATTCCTGAGAACGTAGGAAATTTGACCAAACCTCAATATATCTTGTGTTCCTTCCTTTGATTTCTCGATTCTTATTACATGATTACTCGAATCACAACAATTAATATCAGAGCTTCTTTAAAAATAAACATAAACGAATTAGAGAGAAAGTGATTATGTTTTGCATTCGGGTTTTGATTCTTAGAATTGATTGAAAATGGTGTTAGAAAAGAAAATGTAAAACATACTTGACAAGTCGAAACTTTTAGATGAGGATAAATTTTCATCAGTTGTAACAGAATGACGATTCTTCTCTATTAGTCGGTGATAAACTAAAAATAGGGTTTTTGATTTTTTTTCTTTGTTGTTGGAAATAGATCAACAATAAAACAAAAGAAGTCTAAAGATATATTTTTATTAAAGAAGATAGAAGATAGTAGTAACACGTAATGTTACGAGAGAAAAATAAATCAAAAAAACTTAGGGTTTTCTTGATTTATGTCTTGTTTAATTTTAAAAAATAACCTAAAAGCTTATTTGATTCCAAATTTCAACAAGTTCTTAGGCTTTGTTTGACTTTAGTTTTGGACTTGTTTGATTTGTGTTGGAGTTTGTTTGACTTGTCGTTCAAAATAAATTTTTGAGAATGTTGAAATGTCTTCTAGTTCTAGATTTGAAGTTGGAAAGTTTAGTGGAACAACTAATTTCGGTCTGTGGCAAACGAGAGTTAAAATTTTGTTGGCACAACAAAAAATTATAAAAACTTTGCGTGCTAAAAATCCAACATGAATGGATAACGAAATTTTGGAAGAGTTATAATAATGGGCATCGGGGATCATAAAACTTTGTTTGACAGATTAAATCATGTATTATGTGATTAATATGCAATCTCTAGTTGAGATATGAAAAATGTTAGAAGGTCAGTTTATGTCAGATCAACGACCAAGTTGTATATAAAATGGAGGTTATATGGGCTGAAGATGCATTAAAGTTCATATTTGGCTTAGTATGTGAATATTGATGATGAAGATAGAGTAATGATTATTTTATACTCATTACCATCTTTCTTTGAGCACCTGGTGACTACTTTAACATATGGAAAAAATTATCAAAGTTGAAAGAATTACTCTAGCATTATTGACCCAAAACTAACATAAATAGAATGTATGAGAAAATTCTCGATTCGACAATTTATGTGTTATGGGAATCAAGGTTGTGGAAAAGGCAAGAAAAACATCGTTCTAGAAAAGGAAAATTCATATCCAAGTCAAAAAGCTAAAGAAACGTTTTGTTGTTATAATTATAGGGAGTTGTGACATAAGAAAATTGTCCAAAACTGACCAATAATGTCGAATCTTCCAAATTTGTGAACGTTGTCTAGAAAGATGACTCAGAGTATGGTGATGTTGTTTCAATTACACACAATAAATTCAAGAATTCTTTGATTCTTAATTCGGGATGTTCTTGTCATATAACATCTAACAAAGAGTGATTTATTTTATACAAGTAAGATAATTTTGGATTTGTACACTTAGATGACAATAGATGTTGTAGTATTATTGGCATAGATGTGATCAAAGTTAAGATGTGTGATGGTATTGTTAAAACTCTTTATAATGTTAGGCATATACTTAAAGTGAAGAAATATTTGATCTCGTTAGACACTTTACATGGAAATTGTTATTCTCACAAAACGGATGAGGATTGGGAAACCATTAAAATTTGTAAATATGCATTGATTGTTATTAAATGAAAGCAAAACAAAGAGAATATCTATACATTGTTAGAAAGTACAATTGTATGTGAAATTTATCATATTAAGTCAAGTGATGATAACACAAAATTATGCCATATACATCTTGGGAATATGAGCGAGCGTGAAATGGTTAAATTACATAAAAGGAGAATGGTTAAAAGATGTAAATAGTTGTAAGTTAGATTTTTGCAAATTTTATGTTCTTGGAAAACAAAATAAAATTAGTTTTGCATCTAATAAATATTATGTAGAAGGAATTCTTGATTATGTGCATTCTAACATATGAGGTCCTACAAGAGAATCGTCATTGGATGGAGTTTTATACAACATGACTTTTATTGATGATTACTCTATAAATGTCTATATTTATTTTGAAACAAAAATCTAATTTTTTTTTGTCAAATTCAAGCTATGGAAAATAGAGATAGATAACTAGATAGGTAGAAAAATCAAGTATATGAGATTTGATAATGGTACAGAATACACAAATACATAATTTAAGAAATTTGCGAGGAGCATGATATTTAGAGGTATTTTATAGTACGTAAGACACCACAACAAAACGGTGTAACAAAAAGGATGAGAAGGAAAGATGTTTGAGATTGAATTCATGGCTTCCTAAAAGTTTAGACAGAAGTTGTGAATTTGGCGGGTTACCTCATTAATAGATCACCACAGACATCCTTGGAATTTAAAATTGCTGAAAAGTGTAGACAAGTAATACAATTAATTTAATAGTTTAAATATTTTTGGTTGTCTAACTTATTTGCTTGTGAATGGTGATGAAAAATCAAAACTTAATCCAAAGTCTAAGCAATGCATCTCTTTGAGGATTCAAGAAAGGTGTTAATGAATACAAGTTTTGGGATTCAACTACAAAAAAAAACTGTGATCAACATAGATACAGTATTTAATAAGCAATTTATGTTGCAATAGAGTAAATACAACATGATGAAAAATTGATATGTTTCAAATACAATACAAATAGATTCAGAAGAACCCTTGGTTGAATCTGATAGGGTTGAAATATATTTTGAATAACCTTCAATGGTATTTAATAGGGGTGAAAGTTCAAATTCAGTTTATGAATATCGTAATACAAATGATTTACAAGACTAAAATCTAGACAGAGATAGAAAATATGCAGCAATATGAAGCCTCCTAATAGATTTGGCTAGCTCGCACTACTTATCAATGTTGATTATTCGATAAAATTTTAGAAAACTATTACGAGTCAGGTGGAAGATAAATGACTGAGTGCGATGGTTGAGGAAATGAAGTCTTTGCATAACCAGGCATGGGAGCTAGCTAAGCTTTCTAAGGGTAAAAGGCAATTGGGTGTAAACGAGTTTATACAAAGAAACCAATAAATTTTTAATATACATTGACCTTTTTAAAAAAAACCAACATAATCAGAAAAGTAGGGGAAAAGTTCAAAGCTCGACTTATAAAAGGGTTTTCGCAGTAGAAGAGGGTAAATTATGGTGAAATATTTTCTCTAGTGGTTACACATGCTTCAATCAAGACAATGTTTGCATTAGTAGCCAATCGTGATTTGCATTTAGAGTAGATGGATGTTAAAACTGGTTTTTTACATGTTGATTTGGAAGAGAAAATTTACATTAAGAAACTAAAAGGGTTCACTCAACCTGGACGTGAACATCTGGTGTAAATGTTAAAAAAACCATTGTACGTGTTGGTACAAACGATTTGACTCCTACATGATTGAAATTGGTTATAGGCGATGCGAGTATGATTGTTGTTTTTATGTCTGTAAGAAGATTAAGAGAAAAAGAATAATAGTGTACTTCTTTATTCAATATAGTAAAGGTATTTATACTTGAGTTACATTAACAATATAAAGAAAATATAATATAATATATTATATAATATGCAATATAAGGAAAATATAATATAATATATTATAGGATATAATATAATAATATATCAATATAATATATTATTATATTATATACACTAACAATGTCAAAAACTTTGATGACGAGTCTTTTATTTTTTTTTGTTACTTTATGTGGATAATAGGTTGATTGTTGCACCATATGCATTATAATGTTAGCTTGAAAGTTTTTTTGGACCAGAAGTTTGATACTAATGACTTATTTGCTGTAAAGAGGATTCTTGGAATGAAAATTTATAGGGATAGAAACTCAAGAAAATTGTGATTACCTTAACGAGACTATGTTCGAAAAGTATTAGACGGATTTGTGATGAGCAATTCACCGCAAGTGTTTACTCCTTTGACGAATCATTTTAAACTTTCCTTTTAACAATGTTCGAAGACGTACACAGATATTGAAGAATGACAAATATTCCATATGTAAATTTAGTTGGTTGTTTGATATATGTGATTGTTATACACGACCGAATTTTAGCTTAAATTGTGAGTCAAGTTAGTAAGTTAATGACAAAATAGGGTAAACAACATTGAGAATCAATCAAATGGATCTTCAAATGTCTGAAGTGCACTTAAAGTTATGTTTTATTTTTTATGGTCAACGAGTTGATTATGTAGTTGATGGATATGTGGATTCAGACTATGTTGGTGATATGGATGACAAAATGTTTATAACCAAGCTTGTATTTTACTCATTGTGGGAGACCTATCTATTGGAAATCAACACTTCAAGCCTATAGTGGAACTATCAACAACTAAAATAAAATGCATGACAATAGTTGAAGCTGCTAAAGAAGTGTTGTGACTTAATGGGCTAGTAAAGAAACTAGATATTGAGGAAGGTGGAGTTCAGTTACTTTGTGACAATTAGAGCGTTATTTATTTGGCAAAATTCATTTATATCATTCTAGAACAAAGCATATTGATGTGATATTTCACAATATTAGAGAGTTGATTGAATTTAATTAGATACTGTTATAGAAGGTTTATACAAGTAAAAATGCAGCGGATATGTTGAAGAAGTCAGTTACCACCGACAAGTTCAGACATTATTTGGACTTGTTGAATGTCTCAAGTTGCTAAGAAATGATAGTCAGCAAGTCCATTTAGAGTGTATGAAACTCTATGCTCTTATATTCTAAGAATGTTTGATTTTCTCAAAGATGGAGGTATGTGATTTATTTCATACGAATTGCAATATTTGTCAAGATGGAAATATTTGTCAAGGTGGAGATTGTTATGTGTGTGACTTATATACACATGTTAATTAAGTTTAAGTTAATTTGCTGAGTCTAAAATAGTTTAGTCTGTGTGACCTAATATACTACTCTATAAATATCATATAATATAAAGTTTTAACCCTCGAAGATTAAAATTGATATAATCGACAACACTCCCAAAGACATAGACAATTTGACCGAACCTTGTTATATTTTGTATTCTTTTTATAGTTTCTTTATTGTTATTAGATTAGGTGGTACTAATAAACTCAAAAGGAGCATTAAGAAAAATCATAACTCATCCATACTCTTTAGCCAGAGTTTTCAAGATTTTTTTATTTTCTGTGGGTTGAATACTTCCTTTTCCGCCCATCATTTTTTCTCTCTTACAAAATCTTGTTTCTAAATTGTCACTATCTCAATCAAATGAAATGATTAACTTACATTATTTGAAAATGTATCATATACTTCCACATGATATGACAAAAAATAAATTCAAATTTTAATAATAAAAACAAATATTACTTATGAGCAATTTAAACATAACACAAAGAAGTTTTCAGAAATATTTGATTCCAATATATAAACCAAATGACTGGTGAAATAATGATGATTGTTGACAGGTTTGCAAACAGCTTAAAACTCTCCAATGTTACAAAACTGAGAGAGAGAGAAAGAGACGTTGCATTATATTTAAAAGTCCATCTGCATCGCCATTCATAGCAGGGGAGAGGATCGCAATCACAAGGCTTCAGAACGCTGGAAGACAAAAACCAAATTAAATGACATTCAGAAACTCATCCTTGTCTCCAAGCACAAATTTGAATGCCATGAAATGAGTACTGTCCATCTTCAAATTAATACAAAAATATTTGTCTCTCTCTCCACCCATTTATTAAACTGATGCTCTGATCTCTCTATGGGACCTGTCCTTATTTCAGTCTCCCCACATGAACAAGACCTATCATGACAGCAACAACTATATGCTGATAACTTTGTTTTGACTGTCTACAAGGATTCATTTTGATTTTATGAGAAAGATTGAAGAAAGATTTTGTCTAACGTCATTTGATTAACAAAACTAGTGTTTTATCATCTGGGTATGAAGAAAAATTGAATCTTGAAAACATAACATTAACATGCAATATATAATTGATGAACAACATTACTTCTGAAGCTAAAAAGCTAAACCAATCATTTTCATGGTTTGAATATAACTACAAAACAGGGAAGAAGAGCTTTGGTGTTCAGTAAATAAAGTTCTTCAATGTTTGAATAAACACCCATCTTTCCAGCTACTGAATCAAACCCAGTTTGTCCAACCATTTCATCTAAATTCTCCAAAGCTCTATGAACTCTCCCAGCAACCACTCTACACACAACCAACGCCTTCTTCCTTTGCTGATGTTCACCTCCGCCGTCGCTGGATTCTGCTCCTTCAAGAGCACTCCCGCTAGTTGAGGTCGTGAAAACGCCTTCCTTCTTGGTGACAAACCCATTTTTCAAGATTTGACAAACGCCACAATCCTCTGAAACGCAAACGCTGGACGACCCTTTTTCACCGATTGAACAGTCGACGGTGGTCCCGTGAAACCTTAAAAGCTCGTTCCCGTCGGCTAGACAACGTGGATGCTTCTTCTGTAACTTGCTGGCTTTCACCTTCACCGATTCTCTGTATTCTTCGAATTGGGATACTGTTTTAGACATATTGTGAACTTTCAAAATCCTCTCGATCTGATTACTGTTTTCTGATGTTTTTTGCCAACCCGTTCGGCATATCATCTCTACAATCTTCCTTGATGAATCTCCTTCAACCAGTTCAGTCACTACAAACAGAAATAAATTTCATTTTACTGATCAAGAATTTTGAATTTCTAAATTGGATACTAATTATAATAATTACCAGCGTGGTTAGAGAGATGGTGGGTCTCAAGAAATTCCCATTTTGCAAACTTTTCACCGCATTTATGGCAATTAGAGAAAGATCCATTTGAAGTACAATCTGCCCTAAAAGACGCCCTTGGTTTGGGAGGAAGCATCCCTCCTGTATTGAGTCCAAAGCTCCCTCTTCTACCTGGAAAGCTTCTCTGTTCTCCATTATTATTATTACTAGGCCCTATAGGAGGAACAGGAGTCCCAGGCCTGACAGTACCCAAAAATTCTTGGCCGCTGGTGCCGCCGCCGGCGGCGGCGACCACGGCGTTTCCATTTTTGCTACCTTCTTGGGTACCAATCAAGCTTGTAATTTTGATTTCACAGGCTGAGTTACTGAAAACAACTTCATGGGTAATTGGGTTTAGAAAATCGCTGCTACCGATTGACCTTGGGCTACAAGATGGAGCCTTTTCTGTGTATCGCTTGCTGCCATTGATGACGTCTCTGAGATTTGAGATTGATCTTGAACAGCCAGATGCTTTTTTCTTGGTGGGTAAGCTGCTTAGAATACTGGCATTGTTGTTAAAGACTTTTGGTTCGTGGACATCTGATGGATTTGACCTGCAATGGAGGGACTTTCTTAGGGAGAACCAACCTGGCGGCATCCTCTCTTTTCTTTTTTCTTTATGGGATTGAAATGAGAAAACCCATTAATGGAAATGGGAAGAGCAAGATAGAAGATGAAAACCCATTGAAGAAGAGAACTAATTTATTTCAGATTACTGAACATTTGTTTTTCTATCTCTGTAGAAAGACGGTTGACAGGTGAAATTTAATTCCTTGCTTAACTTCTCAGCCTTCAATTTATAATGAGATGTCTCTAAAATCATAATAGCATATGCCTTGTTTGACTTATCAATCTAATTTAGCTTAGTAAAAAATAATTTAGCTCTAAAAAATAATTGCTAAAAATTTATTTTAAAAAATTTGTTTGATAATTCATTTGAACATAAAACACAATGAAAACTTTTTAAAATATATAAAATCATAAAAAAATTATAAATTATTTTCATATGGATATATATATTATATATATATATTTCTTAGTTAAATTATCAACTAATATATGTATTCAACATTTGTATCTCCACTCATTTTTATTGACATCACTCATTTTAAATTTATATGTTTTTCCATCTATAATCAAATATGAAATTAACTATAGAATATTAAACAATTTAGTCTAAGTTTATTGTTATCTGAATTAGCAATTAACAAAGTTAAGGCATTAATTAATCAACAATGGTCTTGAAGTCTTAAGAATATCAAATTATGAACATGTTTTTGTCATTTTATTCATATATATATATATATATATATATATATATATATATATATATATATATATATATATATATATATATTAAAAAGACAGTTTATCTGATAAAAAAAAAAACAAATCAAATGAATCCCAAAACAGAGTTTTCTTTCATCAATTAAAAAATCTTATACACCTAAACCGAGAATGTCTTACACGTTATCTCAAGTCCTTGTTGGTGTGGGTTACTTCTTACTATAATCATCCTCACAAACACTGAAAAATATTTAAATAACTAGTCTATTAATTACATATAAATAAAACAGTAGGTCAATAATGACTCAATATAACATAGTTTAATAAATTAAAAAATTGATTTTAGAATAATTACTCTCTTTGTGAGGAGAATTTTACCAAACAGACCATAATTAAACTATCCTTAAGAGTTCGTTTGATAGTTTTGAGTTCATTTATTATTAAGGATGATAATTTTAAACCGCCCCGCAAAAACCGAACTGAATTATCCCGTTTAGGACGGTTTTTTCCTAAAATCGAACGGGATGGGACGGGAATGGTATTTGTGTCCCCGCTCCGCCTCGATCTCACCCCGATTATGTCCCGAACAATATAAAACATAATTAAATATATAAAATCACTAATATATTTATTTATTCACTATATTTTATAAGAGTTCTAAATTTATTTCTTTATAATAATATAAAATTTCAATATATTACAATATATATTATATTAAAAATCTGTTTATATAATATTATTTTTTTTATTTTTTTAACAAATATTTTATTAAAACGGTGTCCCACGAGGATTCTCTGAAACCGAACAAAACTAAACAGGACGGGAATAGTATTAAAAAAATCTCCAAAATAAAACGGTACAAGGATGGTAAATACATTCCCCGCCCCCCTTGTCATCCTTATTTATTATAAAGTGTACAAAGTAGTGATCTATTTTGTTGCATAATGCATTGAAAATAAACATAAAATGTAAATACTAATAAAAATGAGTTAAATTTGAGTTGATGAAAAATAAATGTGAAGAAAATTTTAATAATTTGAGAATTCTGTTAATAAAACTTTATAAAACGACAAAATTATTAATTAATTTTGTAAACTAAAAATATCATAAGAGAAACAAAGATAATATACATGATTTTTTTTAATCTATGAAACTAGCATTAACCCACAGACATCTACTTTTTTTTAAGTTGTTTTAATTGTAAATTGAACACAATACGTGACATTTAGTCATTTAAAAAATAGAGTACACTTTATGTAGCAAACCGGAGAAGTAATTGTCTTACACAATATTTTTTTTAGTATAAATAAATTTTAGCTTTCGATTTTTTGGATATTCAATTTGTTTCGACATTTAGTATGGAATAACTTGCTATGACTATCAAAGTCACCAAAAACTCCAAAACGAAAATGAGCATCACTTGTTCAAAGCCCAGAATATTTCAAAGGAAATCTCAAGCTTTGAGGCCAAGGAAGCATCGCCTTGGTCAAATGACACTATTTTATTCAATTTCTCACAATATATATACACATATATTTTCCCTTAATAGTTAAAGTAATCTCATTTTATAAACAGATAAAACATAATTATTTATTACAACTAATTTGTTAACCATAACAGTACACTTGACACAGTTGATAATCATTGTTACTTAACAAATTAATACATAGACTTTAAAATTCTTTATTATATATATATATATATATATATATATATATATATATATATATAACACTAGTTTTGGTCCTTTTGGAATCAATCATTATCAGAGCTTGCCCAGAATCGAAAGCCAAACAACCAAATATTTTATTCATCATAGAATATAATTAAATTAATCAAAGATGAAGTAAAATTAAAGGGTTGACTGTGAAATATGAGTATTCAAGCATATGATGTGTCTCATTTCTCAACTCAACAATGTGTATGCTAAGCTGGTGATTATGTGTGAAATGATTATTAATAATATAGTCCACGCTCGAATTATTATTGTACATTAGCAACTGTCTTCGGCATATTATTAAGGGTCATTATTATTTTGAAGTCCATTAACAAATGATACAATATTAAGAATTAATAAGACAAAAGAAAGTTGTTTGCCATTTTCACACTTTCCTTGGCAGAAGTCAATAGGGCTATTTCTATTTCGTTCGGGGGCATGCATGTATGTTTTATAGGTTCAAATTTTAAAATAATGTCTTTCATTAAATGAAAATAAGAATTTTGATAAATATATTAAAATGTAATTTAATTCAAATAAAAATAAATTTATAATAAATTCAAATTGAATTTGTTAAATATTTTTGTCAATGATAAAGTTTAGAAATGTTAAGTGCCTCTTAGTTGGGCTTGACCGGGTGCTTGAACCCAGGCGGGGCAGAAGATTCCGTTGACTCTTTTTAGTTTTAGAAGGTTCGGATGATGGATGATTGTTTCTAAGAAGGATGAAAATTGACTCGTGGTTCATGAAAAAAAAGAACCAGTTCTTCTTTAAACTCCAACGGTAAATAGAAACCGAATTGTCTCACGACGTTCTAAACCTAACTCACGTGGTGGAATAAGTATGGAGCTCTTGGTGAATTAGAGCAAAAAGTGTTATTCCTCTCTCGAGTAGTAAGCAAGCGAGATGAGCCGCCTCGTTTTCCGCAAGACATTCGTGAACAACCCCTTGATAGTCGTTAGATGAATTATTGGCCGCTGGATTAATAATGAATTTATTTTAATGGTTTAATTTTCATTAAATATATTCTCTATGTTAGAACTCATCATCATATTTTTTCTTCATTCATCTTATTAACTCTCTAGAATTCAAAGAGTCTTTTCTTTGTTTGTTTTGAGTGTTCTTCAAAATTTTTGCTCAATTGAGTGTTTTTTTAGTTCTTCACTCAATTGAGTGTTCTTCGAGATCTTCACTCAATTGAGTGTTTTTCGAGTTCTTCACTCGACGTATTTCTGTTAAAACCCGATGATCGATTTAGGTACATTGTCAAGTTCGTTGCGTAATGATTATAGTGCTGAATCATTACTATATTTGATATATATTTGATGTATCCTGAGAGACAGACATCTGCGATAAATTTCAGCAAAAAAAAGAGACAATAAAACTGTTTTAAGGAAAAATATGTTAAACAATTGACTTAAATCAACATTTTATTCAGTAATATTTACAAATATTTTATTTGATTTATTTGTAACATAATATATATATATATATATATTTTGCAACTTAAAGACAAGATTACTTATAAAAAATAAAGAGAAAGAAATTGTATTAGAATGATATTGAATGAATATTTTTGAGTTAAATAGGTTAGGGGTAATATATAGGCATTACATTAAACTTATAAGAAAACTAATATAATATAATATTGATATTATAAAGAAACTAATATAATATAATATTGATATTATTACAATTTATAATATCTTACAGAATTAAACTTATAAGGAAACTAATATAATAATATAATATAATATTGTGATTATATCTTACCGATATATTATATTTTAGAGAAATGATACAGACAGCTACTGGGAGAGCGATTCTCCCAGCGACTGTCTACGTGGCCGGCCACGTAGGTAGGCCAAAAAAAAAATATTAACCCAGAAGCACCTAGAAGCCCGCCATTAATTTCACATTTACCGCTCATCTCACCGCTCACTCTCTCACTCAAGATCATCATCTAATGATTCTACAAACTCCAGCGCCTTCATCGTCTACGATTTCCGTCCAATTTCTGATCTCCGTCCGTTCTCCGTCGAATACGATTTTCGACCTCTCTCCATTCTCATCTTCGGTTGTCCGCTCTTTAGCTCCTTCATCGTCTGCAATTTCCGTCCGATTTCCGACCTCCGTCCGTTCTCCATCGACTACGATTTCCGACCTCCCTCCATTCGGTTGTCCGCTCCCTATCTCCCGCTTCCAGTTTGTAACCCCTGAATGTAGAGAGGTTTGTCCAAGTATCATTATTAATTGTTCAAGAAAATATTGTAATGTCGTTATTTTCTCTGTTTTTAATAAGAGAAATGAACTGTATTTAGTTTTGTTCATAAACTATATATAACTGAAATGTCATGTTCTTTTAACTACAATGTCATGTTCTTTCAACTATAATGTTATGTTTTTAACACTACAATGTCATGTCATGTTTTGCACTAAAATAAAATGTCTATTAAACTGCAGTTCATTAAAAAAATTGAATGTCATGTTTATTATTTCAAAATATGACATTCAAACTTAATACAACATTAAAATTGACAATTTTCATTTTTAATATTTTTTCATTTTTTGTATTTTGAATTTCGGTTACATTACACTTTCAACTGTAATGTCATGTTCTTTCAAATGCAATGTCATGTTCTTTCAACCGCAATGTTATGTTTTTAACACTGCAATGTCATGTCATGTTTTTAATACTGAAATTTCTCTCTTATTCTTCAGCTTCATGGGTGAACCATCATCATCCCCTCCCAATGTTCAAATCCCCATTATTGGCATAATTTTTTATTCTGAAAATGAACTTCGTGAGTATTATAATGCTTACGCACAATCAAAGGGTTTTGGCATTTGTAAGTTAAGAGCAAGAAATGGGCAAGATGGAAAGCAAAAGTGGTTCTCCATTGCATGTGCTAAAAATGGTGTATTTACTTCAAAAGGGAAAAATATTTTACAACTTAGACCTTCCATCAAAACGAATTGTAAGGCTAAGATTAACGTTGCTGTTAGGAATGAGTGTGAATTTGAGATTACTAGTGTCTACCTTGAGCACAACCATATATTGAGCTCGGGAAAGTCTAGACATATTAGATCTCACAAAGTTCTAGATTCAATTGCGAAGAGAAGATTGGAAGTAAACGACGTAGCTGGAATACCTTTGTCAAAAACATTTCAATCTATTGTGGTTGAAGCTGGAGGATATGAGAATTTGAACTTTGATGAGAGAAGTTGTAGAAATTTTATTTCGAAAGCTAGAAGGTTGAGGTTAGGAAATGGTGATGCCGAAGCTCTTTGTCAATATTTCAACCGAATACAAAGTAGATGTTTAAATTTTTATTATCTTTATGATCTAGACGAGGAATCCCGGATAAAGAATGTATTTTGGGCTGATGGTAGATGTAGGGCTGCTTATGAGTATTTTTCGGATGTCATAACTTTTGACACAACATATTTGACAAACCGCTATGACATGCCTTTTGCTCCCTTTATCGGGGTTAATCATCATGGACAATCTATTTTTCTCGGATGTGGCTTACTATCTAGTGAGGATTCTGAGTCATTTATTTGGCTTTTCAAAGCCTGGTTGTCATGTATGCACGGACGTGCTCCAAAGGCAATAATCACTGACCAATGTCGATCAATGGCCATTGCTATTGAAAAAGTATTTCCAAACACCAATCATCGTTTTTGTCTTTGGCATATCATGAAGAAACTCCCTACAAAGTTGGCTGCTCACGCTCAGTATAAAAGTATAAAAAAAGCATTGAAGAACATTGTCTATAACTCAATCACAATTGAGAAGTGTGAAAGGAATTGGATGAAAATGATAGAGGAGTTTGAATTGGAGGATAATGATTGGTTGAACTCTTTGCACGTACAACGATCTAAATGGATTCCTGTGTATGTTAAATGTCACTTCTGGGCAGGCATGTCAACATCGCAAAGAAGTGAAAGTATGAATGTATTTTTTGATGACTTTGTTCATTCGAAAACATCCTTAAAACAGTTTGTTGAACAATATGATAGGGCACTGAAGAAAAACATTTTTGTACTCTTTCATATACCATCTTGTCATCCCAACATGACAAGATAGGGAACTGTCTCTTGAATTTACTTCTTGTACTATAATCTAATACCCTGTCCAGGTATCACAACTGAAACAAAGACACGACAATGCAGTTAATATGTTATGACATTGTAGAAAAGTAACATGACATTATAGTTCATTTAACATGACATTGTAGTTCGTGTAACATGACATTGTAGTTCATATAACATGACATTGTAGTTCATTTAACATGACCTTGCAGAAATGAAACGTGACATTATAGTTCATGAAACGTGTCATTCCAGAAATGATAGAAGGAGTCCAAAATGAAAGTTAGAAATAAATTACCATTAGAAAACTTAGTGGTCCGTGGAAATATGATTCTTCGTTTAACTGCCATTTCTCGACACTCTCTAGTAATCCATTCAGCGCGAATTTACACCAATTCATTTGTTTTATCTTGTTAACATCCATGAAAGATTTTAAAATTTTGAACCTGCAATTTTCAAAATATAAGCAAAATTAATAACAATGCAATACATAACATTATTCATTCTTAAGTATAAGATTGTTGTTTACCTGCACTGTGGATTTTGTGTTGTCCATAAGAAGCTCGAGACGACATAGATGACAAAGTCACGCTTGAAATTGTCATCTGCATTGGTGTTTGATAAAATTTTGTCGGTCATTGAGAGAGTGTTAGAAGCTCCTTTATTTTCATTTTCACCCCACCTCCTCCTCCAATCCTGCAGCATAGATATGTATTGGGCTCCATCCGATTTCTTCCCAGTACATTCAGTCACTTCAATATCACCTCTTGGAAGGTCCAGAATGCATTGGACATCTTCTTCATCAATTTTTAATAGCTCCCCATTGTTGAGGAGAACAACACTTCTTCTAACATTGAAATTCTTCACCAAGTAACGGGATAATTTGAAGTTGCATCTAGATATTCCCAAAGAGAGTAAGGAGCCGAATCCAATTTCTCTTACAGATTTTTTCTGAACATCTGAGAGTTCTCGAACGAGATTGAACAGACCATTAGGCGAGGTTCTGGTGTTAAAAATGGCATTTTTCCTTGTTTTTAGCTTCATAGAAGAAGCGGGAGGTGGATGTGGAGAAATTACTTTCCTTTTTTTTATTCATGGAAGATGCGAGAGGTGGAGGTGGTGAAACTGCTTTCCTTTTTTTTTATTCACACTACAAAAAAAATATGACAAATGAATTTAATTACAAGACAATACAATTAAAATAAAATAACAGGGCAATGAAGTTAAAATAACATGACATTGTTATTCACTAACATGACAAAGTAGTTCAAGTAACATGACATTTCAGTCATGAAACATGGCATTGCAGAAATGAAACATGACAATGCAATTAAGAAAAATAAAAGGACAGTTCAGTTAAATGATATTGTTATTCACCTAACAAGACATTGCAGTTCATAAAACATAACAATGCAATTAAGAAAAAATAACAGGACAATGCATTTAAGATAACATGACATTGTTGTTCACCTAACATGACAAAATAGTTCAAGTAACATTACATTGCAATTCGTGAAACATGACATTGCAGATCATGTAGCATGACATTGCAGTTCATTACAGTTCATTGCAGTTCATAAGCATGACATTGCATAAATGAAACATAATGCATTTAACAGAGTTAATAGGACAATACAGTTAACAGAAATAACAGGACAAAAAAATTCATATAACATTACATTGTAATTCATGAAACATGACATTGCAGCTCATGTAGCATGACATTGGAGTTCATTACAGTTCATTACAGAATGCATTTAACAGAGTTAATAGGATAATACAGTTAACAGAAATAACATGACAAAATAATTCATATAACATTACATTGCAATTCATGAAACATGACATTGCAGCTCATGTAGCATGACATTGGAGTTTATTATAGTTCATTACAGTTCATAAACATGAAATTGCATAAATAAAACATAATGTAGTTAACAAAATCAACTAGACAATGCAGTTAACTGTTGTTCGTTTGTTATCTTCGTTCTTCTTCCTCATTCTGTTTATTTTTCTTCTTCACTTCGTTCTTCTTCTTCACTGTTTTCATCTCAATCATTGTATTCGTCTTTTTTGCTTCGTTCTTCTTAGAAGCATCATATATAACCACTTGTTTATTTTATTAAAGATTACAAAAATGTCGCAAGTTAGATTATATAACCGAATGTACTAAAGTAAAAAATGATGAAGAAGTTACCATTTTGTGTTGAACGAAGAACGCGAGCAGACGATGGATTTTCTCTGATGATTAATGTTAGGGTTTTCTCAGAAGAACACGAGCAGATGATGAAATTACTAGGATTCGAAAGCAGATGGATTTGAGAAAGAGAGAGAAATATGTGATAGTCTTGGAAGATGTTGAAGATGGTTGAGTTAATCAATTGCGTTTGTAAATCGCTAGAATTGCAGATGAACTTGAGAGAGTGAGAAAACCTAAAATGTTTGGGAAGATGAAAATGGCAAATGGAAGATGAAAGGGCGGGCTTCTGGGCTTTTGGGTTTTTAGATTTTTTTTTATTGGCCTACGTGGCCTGCCACGTAGACAGTCGCTGGGAGAATCGCTCTCCCAGTAGCTGTCTGTATCATTTCTCTATATTTTAACATTGAGAATGATACAGACAGCTACTGGGAGAGCGATTCTCCCAGCGACTATCTACATGGCAGGCCACGTATGCCCAATAAAAAAAATCTAAAAGCCCAGAAGCCCCCCCCTTTCATCTTCCATTTGCCATTTTCATCTTCCTAAACATTTTAGGTTTTCTCTCTCTCTCAAGTTCATCTGCAATTCTAGCGATTTACAAACGCAATTGATTAACTCAACCATCTTCAACATCTTCCAAGACATTCACATATTTCTCTCTCTTTCTCAAATCCATCTACTTTCGAATCCTAGCAATTTCCATCGTCTGCTCGCGTTCTTCAGAGAAAACCCTAACATTAATCATCAGAGAAAATCCTTCGTCTGCTCGCGTTCTTCGTTCAACACAAAATGGTAACTTCTTCATCATTTTTTACTTTAGTACATTCGGTTATATAATCTAACTTGCGACATTTTTGTAATGTTTAGGAATCAAATAAACAAGTGGTTATATATGACGCTTCTAAGAAGAACGAAGCAAAAAAGACGAATACAATGATTGAGATGAAAATAGTGAAGAAGAAGAACGAAGTGAAGAAGAAGAATAAATAGAATGAGGAAGAAGAACGAAGGTAACAAACGAACAACAGTTAACTGCATTGTCTAGTTGATTTTGTTAACTACATTATGTTTTATTTATGCAATTTCATGTTTATGAACTGTAATGAACTATAATAAACTCCAATGTCATGCTACATGAGCTGCAATGTCATGTTTCATGAATTGCAATGTAATGTTATATGAATTATTTTGTCATTTTATTTATGTTAACTGTATTGTCCTATTAACTCTGTTAAATGCATTCTGTAATGAACTGTAATGAACTCTAATGTCATGCTACATGAGCTGCAATGTCATGTTTCATGAATTGCAATGTAATGTTATATGAATTATTTTGTCTTGTTATTTCTGTTAACTATATTGTCCTATTAACTCTGTTAAATGCATTATGTTTCATTTATGCAATGTCATGCTTATGAACTACAATGAACTGTAATGAACTGCAATGTCATGCTACATGATCTGCAATGTCATGTTTCACGAATTGCAATGTAATGTTACTTGAACTATTTTGTCATGTTAGGTGAACAACAATGTCATGTTATCTTAAATGCACTGTCCTGTTATTTTCTTAATTGCATTGTCATGTTTTATGAACTGCAATGTCTTGTTAGGTGAATAACAATATCATTTAACTGAACTGTCCTGTTATTTTTCTTAACTGCATTGTCATGTTTCATTTCTGCAATGCCATGTTTCATGACTGAAATGTCATGTTACTTGAACTACTTTGTCATGTTACTTGAACTACTTTGTCATGTTAGTGAATAACAATGTCATGTTATTTTAACTTCATTGCCCTGTTATTTTATTTTAATTGTATTGTCTTGTAATTAAATTCATTTGTCATATTTTTTTTGTAGTGTGAATAAAAAAAAAGGAAAGCAGTTTCACCACCTCCACCTCCCGCATCTTCCATGAATAAAAAAAGGAAAGCAATTTCTCCACATCCACCTCCCGCTTCTTCTATGAAGCTAAAAACAAGGAAAAAGGCCATTTTTAACACCAGAACCTCGCCTAATGGTCTGTTCAATCTCGTTCGAGAACTCTCAAATGTTCAGAAAAAAGCCGTAAGAGAAATTGGATTCGGCTTCTTACTCTTTTTGGGAATATCTAGATGCAACTTCAAATTATCCCGTTACTTGGTGAAGAATTTCAATATTAGAAGAAGTGTTGTTCTCCTCAACAATGGGGAGCTATTAAAAATTGATGAAGAAGATGTCCAATGCATTATGAACCTTCCAAGAGGTGATATTGAAGTGACTGAATCTACTGGGAAGAAATCGGATGGAGCCCAATACATATCTATGCTGCAGGATTGGAGGAGGAGGTGGGGTGAAAATGAAAATAAAGGAGCTCCTACAATATCATGTTACTTGAACTGCAATGTCATGTTACAAATTCGAACAGTGCTTAATGAAAATATTTATACAATTACTATCTACGTTGAATGTTGTCCCCATATGTATCGGCAACATGGGAAAGTTGACATGACAAAAGTGATGTGAATGAAAGTTGAGTCGAGACTGGATCATTCCATTGTTCTTGAGTCGATACTTGATCATTCAATTGTTCTTGAGTAGAGACATGATCCTACATTGAAAATGCAGAAACAATGAAATGAACAATAAAAATGAAAAAAATCCAGAAAATGCAATAAAAATGCACAAAATGCAATAAAAATGCAGAAAATGCAAAGAATCCTAATACAATAAAAATCCAGAAAATGCAAAAACTATTCTAATGCAATGTCACGTTGTTTCAACTGAAATGTCATGTTAAATGAATAATGAAAATGCAGAAACTAACCTTTTTTCGAGCCCTTGTAGCCGATTTCGTAATCTTTTCAATGACAGATTGTTTTCGTTTTGTTGTTGGTCTACCCCAAGCTCTTACTCTCACGGGAGAATGAATCAATTTTTTTGTTTGCGTAGTAGTTGTTGGCGGTGTGGTAGTTGTTGATGATGTTGAATCTAACATAAATTTTTCTTTCATTTCTTTCAACACTTCAGCCAAAACAGAAGTATTATCTTCAGACATTGATGCAAGTTGTTGAACCTCTTGAATCATTGGAGCTAGATAGTTATAACGATTTCTTTGACTATCACACACATCTGAATCATAAATGTTAGTGATGCTTTGATAACCTCGTTTCAAATCTTTGCGCCAACGATCCAATATATAATTCACCGGCATCTGATTCACTTTCATTCTTCTCAAAACTGCCAAAATATGCCTACACAAAGTCCCTCTATACTCAAACATTAGACATTGACAGTTTACAAAACTCTCCACAGGGGTGTAGTGTACCTTGAATGAAACATCCCTCAAATGTTCTCCATTAGTACCCAAAATTGACTCCACTACTTCAAATATAGTAGTTCTCCCATCGTCTTCAATTATGGATGTGTCACAAAACATCAATCATGTCACTTCATTCTGAAACAACTTAAAAATGTCGTTAGTATATACACTTTGAAATTGTCTTTCCAAAGAATAACCACTAACAATTGGAATGGTGGAATTAAAAGACTGAAAATCCAGTTTTTTTTCCTTCTCTATATTTTTCTTCAGTGCCCTATCATATTGTTCAACAAACTGTTTTAAGGATGTTTTCGAATGAACAAAGTCATCAAAAAATGCATTCATACTTTCACTTCTTTGCGATGTTGACATGCCTGCCCAGAAGTGACATTTAACATACACATGAATCCATTTAGATCGTTGTACGTGCAAAGAGTTCAACCAATCATTATCCTCCAATTCAAACTCCTCTATCATTTTCATCCAATTCCTTTCACACTGCTCAATTCCTTTCAATGCTTTTTTTATTCTTTTATACTGAGCGTGAGTAGCCAACTTTGTAGGGAGTTTCTTCATGATATGCCAAAGACAAAAACGATGATTGGTGTTTGGAAATACTTTTTCAATAGCAATGGCCATTGATCGACATTGGTTAGTGATTATTGCCTTTGGAGCACGTCCGTGCATACATGACAACCAGGCTTTGAAAAGCCAAATAAATGACTCAGAATCCTCACTAGATAGTAAGCCACATCCGAGCAAAATAGATTGTCCATGATGATTAACTCCGACAAAGGGAGCAAAAGGCATGTCGTAGCGGTTTGTCAAATATGTTGTGTCAAAAGTTATGACATCCGAAAAATACTCATAAGCAGTCCTACATCTACCATCAGCCCAAAATACATTCTTTATCTGGGATTCCTCGTCTAGATCATAAAGATAATAAAAATTTAAACATCTACTTTGCATTCGGTTGAAATATTGACAAAGAGCTTCGGCATCACCATTTCCTAACCTCAACCTTCTAGCTTTCGAAATAAAATTTCTACAACTTCTCTCATTAAAGTTCAAATTCTCATATCCTCCAGATTCAACCGCAATAGATTGAAATGTTTTTGACAAAGGTATTCCAGCTACGTCGTTTACTTCCAATCTTCTCTTCGCAATTGAATCTAGAACTTTGTGAGATCTAATATGTCTAGACTTTCCCGGGCTCAATATATGGTTGTGCTCAAGATAGACACTAATAATCTCAAATTCACACTCATTCCTAACAGCAACGTTAATCTTAGCCTTACAATTCGTCTTGATGGAAGGTCTAAGTTGTAAAATATTTTTCCCTTTTGAAGTAAATACACCATTTTTAGCACATGCAATGGAGAACCACTTTTGCTTTCCATCTTGCCCATTTCTTGCTCCTAACTTACAAATGCCAAAACCCTTTGATTGTGCGTAAGCATTATAATACTCACGAAGTTCATTTTCAGAATCAAAAGTCATGCCAACAATGGGGATTTGAACATTGGGAGGGGATGATGATGGTTCACCCATGATGCTGAAAAATAAGAGAGAAATTTCAGTATTAAAAACATGACATGACATTGCAGTGTTAAAAACATAACATTGCGGTTGAAAGAACATGACATTGCATTTGAAAGAACATGACATTACAGTTGAAAGTGTAATGTAACCGAAATTCAAAATACAAAAAATGAAAAAATATTAAAAATGAAAATTGTCAATTTTAATGTTGTATTAAGCTTGAATGTCATGTTTTGAAATAATAAACATGACATTCAATTTTTTTAAAATGAACTGCAGTTTAATAGACATTTTATTTTAGTGCAAAACATGACATGACATTGTAGTGTTAAAAACATAACATTATAGTTGAAAGAACATGACATTGTAGTTAAAAGAACATGACATTTCAGTTATATATAGTTTATGAACAAAACTAAATACAGTTCATTTCTCTTATTAAAAACAGAGAAAATAACGACATTACAATATTTTCTTGAACAATTAATAATGATACTTGGACAAACCTCTCTACATTCAGGGGTTACAAACTGGAAGCGGGAGATAGGGAGCGGACAACCGAATGGAAGGAGGTCGGAAATCGTAGTCGATGGAGAACGGACGGAGGTCAGAAATCGGACGGAAATTGCAGACGATGAAGGCGCTAGAGAGCGGACAACCGAAGATGAGAATGGAGAGAGGTCGAAAATCGTATTCGACGGAGAACGGACGGAGATCAGAAATTGGACGGAAATCGTAGACGATGAAGGCGCTGGAGTTTGTAGAATCATTAGATGATGATCTTGAGTGAGAGAGTGAGCGGTGAGATGAGCGGTAAATGTGAAATTAATGGCGGACTTTTAGGTGCTTCTGGGTTAATATTTTTTTTTTGGCCTACCTACGTGGCCGGCCACGTAGACAGTCGCTGGGAGAATCGCTCTCCCAGTAGCTGTCTGTATCATTTCTCTTTAACATTACTAATTAGTTGTTGGTGTCGTTCTCTTTGGTTTCTGACTGAACTCGTTTAGGGATAATAGTTTTTCAGTCAATATTGAGCACGTTAATGAGAAAAATCAAGGATATCAAAATGAATACCTCAGTTAAAATTTGATCTTAATTTCTAGATCTATGAGTTGAGCAATTTTTAATTTCTTTTTGGTAATTTACTGTTGACTTGGTGGTTAATTTAAGGTGACAAAAGTGCCCAAACAAAGTTATAACTAAAATTGATAAGTTCGAGCAAGAGTTCGAAACCTAAGAGTTTTTTTAGACTTTGAAATAGAATTTGCAATTCATGTTTAACTTGATAGAGGTTTAATATTTGACTTAAAACAAAATTGAGGAGTAAAATTACGTGTGAAAGTAACTTTTACAGGATTATTAGATATTTTTATAGACTTAGAAAACAAGTATAAAGAATGTTGTTATGATTTTTATAATTTTTTGTTGCAAAATAATTAATTAATCACTTGATCAATAAAAAAAATAAAAAATAAAGTTGGAGAATAGCTTTCCACAACAAACCATAAAAATGTTCAGCCCAAGTTTACCCTAATCAAGTCCACATGGGTTCATCTCATTTCACTACCACGATTGATCTCATTGACCCATTCCTCATAGAGGATCCAATCAATTTTCAAGAATTATATCACAAGAAACAAAGGAACAAAAAATAATTATAATGTATTACTCAATTAGATTAATGTTATGATTAAATAATAACACTTATATATAATTTTTTTTTTTTTTTGTTTCACAAGAAACTATAATTTTATAATTTTAATTAATTTTGTTTAACTAATTATTTTAAAATTAATTTAAAACATAGAATATAAATTATTTAATAGTTATTATATTTTAAATTTTAACTTACATATTTATTTTAAAAATTTTAATTATATAAAAAGATAATTAAAAGATTAACATATTTTGGTTAACCACACCAATCAAATTATGACATTATAACATTTAAAATAAATAATTTTATAATATTACATTTTAATTTTTAATTATAGGTTAATTTAAAATTTTAAAATTGCATTAAATATCAAAATTATATAAATTTTTAATTTGAATGATAAAAAATTAGTTTTAATTAATCTTATATAATTATTTAAAGTAATTAAATAAATATAATTTTTTATTTTTAAATATATAATATACTATAATATATATATATATATATATATTATTTTGATTAGTTTTAATATAACATAAAATCAAGAAAAAGGACAAAAGAATATTGAAAAATAAATGGGGATGACAATGTTATTTTCTCTTTTTATTTTTTTATTTATTTTTTTTTTTATTATTATTATTATTTTTTTTTTGTAGGGATGGCAATTTGAAACCGCCCCGTGAAAACCGAACCGAATTGCCCCGTTTGGGACGGTTTTTCCCCGAAACTGAACGAGGATGGGGCGGGGATGGTATTTGTGTCCCCCGCCCCGACCCGTCCCGATTTCACCCCGTTTTCACACTGATTCTGCCCCGAATACCATAAACATAATTAAATATATTAAATCATCAATATATTTACTTATTTACTATATTTTATTTTATAAGAGTATTAAAATTATTTTTTTATAATAATATAAAATTTTAATATATTACAATATATATATTATATAAAAAAATTGGTTTATATAATTTTATTGTATAATATTTATTTATTTTTTAAAATAAAAATTATTAACGGTGCTCCGCGGGATTCTCCGAAACCGAAAAAAATCGAACGGGGCGGGGATCGTATTAAAAAAGTCCCCGAAATTAAAACGGGGCGGGGATGGTAATTGCATTCCCCGCCCCGAACCGCCCCATCCCTAATTTTTGGTGTAAATTCTTTCTCTACCCATCTTTCAAATAATATTTCTCAATATACTCATAATTTTTTCATTCTCAAAATATTATTTTTTTTCTCTATAAATTATTAATCAATCCATTATTTATCCATCTTTCACATTAAATTCACTAATTTCTTTATTTTATAAATATAAATACATATAATTAAAATTAATAATAAATATATTTGATCAAATATATTATATAAATATTAAAATAATATATATTACATAAATATTAAAATAACACATATATTTATTTTTATTTAATTTTATAAATATAATATATATAATTAAAATTAAACATTACAAATTAAATCATTTAAATAAATATAATAAAACTAAAATAAAATAAAATAAACCTTAATATGTCAAATATTATTAATATTAACTAATAAAAAAAATTCAAACATTATTAATATTATTTTTCTGAATATATTTAACTTACTTTTTTTCTTTTAATATTCATAATTTAAAATCATTAAGTATTATATATATAATTATTCATAAAATATAATAAATATGTAATATATATAATTAAATAATAAAACTAAAAAGATATATTTTGACATATTTAAACAGTTATTAAATATTTTTATTTTAATTTTTAGTTGTCTTATATGTATATTTTTATACATATTATACTAAGAAATTGTTTTTTATTAAATAATAACAATTAATATTATTATTTAATAAAATAATAATACTTATTATATATTTTTTAAATATATTATTAAATAAAAAGATTGAAATGAAAAGAATAAAAAATATTTCATAAAAAAACAAAAATAATTTTAAGATAAATTAATAAAAAAATATTTAAATACAAAAATATTTAAGTTTTAATACGATTTGAGAAATGTATCCGAAACTTATTTATTATTATAAGAATAAAAATTGAAACACTATATTTAAAATTTAAAGAGAAAGTATTAAAAACCATATATTTTTAATTTATTTAATCATATATATATATATATATTAATTTTAAATAGATTTATATTGTTTGTCTAATTATTTATCCTAATAATATTTTTTAAACAATTAATTATATTAAATTTATTAAAAAAAATTCTTGATAAATATCAATTTTAGATATTAAAAATGCAAATTGATTATGTAATTTTATAGTATTAGTGATAGGATGAAAGAATTTGAGAGGGTCTCACTATATCACTTATCATAAATGGTTGAAAAAAAATATATATAGGAAGAGAGAAGATAAAATTTTATTATTTTTTCGAGATATAACACGTCATTATATCTTTAAAATTCTCTCTCCAATAATTTCTATTTTTAGTATTTTTATTTTTTTAAATAAGCAAATCAACCATAATTCATATTATTGCAATTTGTATAATTTGATTGTCCTAGAACTTCTTCCATTTCGGCCAACCATGTTGATTGATGGGTTAAGAACAATGTGAATAAGTTATACACAGTACTGTTGGGAATCGAACCATTGTCTTGTATGTTAAAATGGAGTCGACTAGCAAATCATAGTTTCTGCTTAGCTGCCTTTATGATGAAGGAAGAAGATTAGTTAGACATGTTGTTGAATGCCACGCCCGAGAAAATATGAGGCCGACTGAGAATTTGTGAAGGGCCACCGAATAATCTGAGCTAGATAAGTAGATGATAACCAACCAAAGGAAAAAATTGGAAGGAAGAATAAAAGAGACCATTTTTATATTCATTTTTTCAAATTACAAACCTTTTTTTATATTAATTAACCTTTTAATTAATTCACTTTCTTAACTATTAATTATCCTCATCTTTCTCTAAATTATTACTTTTAATTTCTCTTCCTCAATTAATTAATTAAAATATATTATATAAATATTGAAATAAAATAACTTATATATTTTATTTTACTTCAATTTATAAATATAATATATATAATTAAAACTAAACATATTAAATTAAATAATTTAAATAAATATTACACTAAAATAAAACACATTACAACTATTAAAATAATATTGAATTGACACATTAGTACAAAATTAATATGATTTAATTAGTTGAATGAGAGAATAATTAATTATTAATTAATAGTTTAAAACGATAAATTTAAGGGAGTTAGTTAAATGGTTAATTAATATTTTAGTGAAAAAATGGTGTAATTTGAGAAAAGAAATGGAAAGGTTTATAATTTTGAAAAAAATTATTTCAAACATGGTATAACAAGAAATTGTTTAATTAAGAGACCACCTCCCACCTCACCTCTCATTGTTAATTGTTTCCTATTATCTTTGATGTTCAGCACCTCTCATTGTTCATTGTTTCCTAATCTTTTGTGTTCAGGCCAACTCCCGAAACTCCTTAGTCCATTTATTTCGACAAAACCAAATTCAAACCAAAACTTTTCTCATCCACCACTAAAGTTTCAAACTCAAGCCTAAATTTTAGTCCATTTTATATTTTCAATTTTAAATAATAAATAATTTTTTAAAATATCAATAAAATAAAATAAAAAATGATTTTGAATACTTTTTAAATACTTGTAGGCTTTGAATCAGTTTTTTTAAAAAACAGCTAAATTAATTTTAGTTCATTTTATATTTTCAATTTTAAATAATAAATAATTTTTTAAAATATCAATAAAATAAAATAAAAAATGATTTTGAATACTTTTTAAATACTTTTATGCCTTGAATCAGGTTTTTTTTAAAAACAGAGAAATTTAGGGAAAAATAAATAATGATGGGATGATTTTGAGAAGATGATGTTTATTAAAGGGTATTGATATATATAAATAAAATAAAAAAATAATAACTTAAAATAAAGGTATTTTAGTATTTTGATTAATAAAATAAGTGATGTGATTTTTGAGAATTGATTAATTTAAAATTTAATTTTAATTTATTTTTTTTTTAAAACCCAAATACAACCACTCTAAGTTTATAACTTAAAAAATATGAAGACTATTTTTAGATAATTCTTATATTAAATTTAATTGTAATTTTAGTATAAAAAACCTTTTAAAATATTGTAAATTTATTAAAAAAAATAATTTATTAAAAAAAATAATTATTTATTATTTATTTATTTAAATATAAAAATTATTTGATTTTTTTTGATTATTTAAAATTATAAATATAAACTACATTTTAATGATTAAACATTATTTATAAAATTAATTTAATTTTGGTTAAACTTTATATATAAAAAATATTTAATAAATTTTATTTTAGTAATATAGTGATATATTTAATGTTTAATTATATTGGTTATTATATAAAAATATAATTAGTTTATATTATTATTAAAATTTAATTGTAAATTATAATATAAAATAATTTTATATTTTCATTTATAATAATTAAACATTATATTTAGAGAATATCAATATAAATTAATATTAATTAAAATTTTAAATTTTAATAATATATAATTGTTTATATATATATATATATATATATATATATATATTATTTTACTAATATAAACTAATATTGTTTTATTAATTAAATAAACAAATTTATAAAGATTATATTAAAATTGTTGTGAATAAAAATTTGTAACCAAAATTAATTTTTATAATTATATTAATAATATATTTTAGAAACAAATTATAAGTTTTAAACTATTTTTTATATTTAAATAAATAAAATTTTTAAATATAATTAACACATTTATATTATAAAAATTTATTTAAACTAAAAATGAAATTATATAATAAATTTAATTATCATTTTAATAATATAATAATAGTATATATATAAACTTAAATAATAACTACTTTTTAAATAAAACATTAAATATGTTTATAATATTTTAATAAATATGTATATAAAATATACAACTTTATTTAAATTAATTAATTTGAATAAATATTATTTTAAAATTTATAAATATTAATTTTTATATATTTAAATTTTTAAGAAAAATTATCATGAGTTAACTAATATATTTAATTATATATATTTTATTAATTGCAAAATATTATTTTATATAATTAATATTTTCTGTTAATAAATAAATAATAAATTTAAAATAAACTAATAATTTTTATTATTAAATAATTTTTTTATTTAAAAGCAATTAATTAAATATGATAATATATTTTTAATTAAAATAATAATTTTTAAATAACTTAAAATGGTTGAGATTTTAGTATAAAAACCAATATTTTTAAAATGGTTGAGATTTTATTATAAAAACCAATAAAATATTGTTAATTAATAAATATAATAATTTCTACTTTCGACATCACATCTACAACAACATAGTCGACATTATGTCGGTTTTATAAATTATGATGTTTTATTTATTTAAATTTAAAATTATTTGATTTTTTTTAATAATTAAAAATTATAAATATAAATTAGAGTTATTTAATGATTATGATTATTTATAAAATTAGTTTTTATTTTGGTTAAGTTTTATATTTAAAAAATATTTAATATTTTTTATTTTAGTTAAATAGTGATATATTTAATGTTAGAATTATTTAATGTTAGTATTATTCTTGTTATTATAAAAAAAATATAATTAGTTTATATTATTATTTTAACTTAGTAAATTATAATATAAAATAATTTCATATTTTTTATAGAATAATTTAACATTATAAATAATAATTTAATATTAATTATTTGTGTAAAATATAATATAATATATATGTTTATATATATATATATATATATTATTTGAATAATATAAATTAATATTATTTTGTTTTTAAGATTATATTAAAATAGTTGGTGAATAAAAAATTATAATTATATTAATAATCTGTTTTAAAATCAAATTATAAATTTTAATAAAATTATTATCAGAGTTTACAATTATATGTTTTAACCTATTTTATATTTAAATAACTTAAAATTTTAAATATAATTAATAAATTTATATAATAAAAATTTAAACTAAAAAATGATATTATATAATAAATTTATTTATCATTTTTTAATAATATTATTTATATAAACTTAAATAATACTTACTTTTTAAATAAAATATATATTTCATATTAAATATGTTTATAAGATTTTAATAAATATGTATACAAAATATAAAAGTTTAATTATATTAATTAATTTTGATAAATATTAATTTTTATATATTTTAATTTTTAAGAGAATTTATATTGGGTGGAGTAATGTATTTAATTATATATATTTTATTAATTACAAAATATTATTTTTTATAATTAATATTTTCTGTTAATAAATAATTAATATAAACTAATAATTTTTTATAATTAAATATGGTAATAAATATTTATTTAAAAACAATTAATTAAATATGATATATATTTTTAATTAAAATTATATATTTTAAATAAATTAAAATGGTTGAAATTTTAGTATAAAAAACAATAAAATATTTTTAATTTATTAAAAATAATATATATATATTTTTTTATAAATTATGATTATTTATTTATTTAAATTTGAAATTATTTATTTTGTTTTTAATTATTTAAAAGTTATAAATTTAAATTAGAGTGATTTAAAGATTATGATTATTTATAAAATTAATTTTTATTTTGGTTAAGTTTTATATTTAAAAATATTTAATACTTTTTATTTAAGTTAAATAGTGATATATTTAATGTTAGAATTATTATATAACAATATAATTAGTTTATATTATTATTTGAATAAATTATAATATAATATAGTTTTATATTTTATTTTAGAATAATTTAACATTTTATTTAGTTAATAAATAATAAATTAATATTAATTATTTGTGTAAAATTTAATATAATATATAATTGTTTATATATATATATATATATATATATTATATATATATATATATTTATTTGAATGATATAAACTAATATTATTTTATTGATTAAATAAAAAAAATTATAAACTATTTTAAAAAGATTATATTAAAATAGTTGGTGAATAAAAATTTATAATTATATTAATAATCTGTTTTAAAACAAAATTATAAATTTTAATAAAATTATTATTAGAATTTACTATTTTAAAGTGTAAACTATTTTATATTTAAATAAACTAAAAATTTAGATATTTTTAGTTAATATTTATAAATAAAACAAAAAAAATGAAGTTATATCATAAATTTATTTATCATTTTAATACTATTATATATATATTATATATAGACTTAAATAATAAATTTTATTTTAAATTTATAAATATGAATTAGTTCTTTTTAAAAATTTTAAATTTTTTTTATAAAAAATAATTAATTTATAAATTAATAAAATCCTAAAAAAATTTGATAAGAATAAAATGTGTTTAATTGTAATTATTTATTTATTTAAAAACGATACTAAGTTTTAGGCTAATTTTAACTATTATATATTTAAAGTATATTATTATTATACAATAATCATTTTATCTATAAAAATATCATTTTAATATCATTATTAGTTTTATTAAATTATTAGTATTCTATAAATTTATTAATTATGTTAATAATTTGTTTTATAATGTTATAAAGTTATTAAACATAAAAGAATTAACCTAAGAATATATTTTTTTTAACTAAAGAGCGTGGGTGGCATTGGTCGTGGTTAAAAGTTTTGATAATTTCAACATTATTTGCCTATTAAGTATGCTTTAAAATAAAAATTTATTTTTAAATTTTTATAATAATTCTTAACAGTTTTGAAATTAATTATAAAAATAATATATTTGGTTTATTTTGAATAATACAACGATTTTTTATATAGTGAAATAAAAATTTGATTTATATGAAATCCATTATTTTAAATTAATTTAAAAGATTATTTATTTGAAAACATAATTGTCAATTAATTTTTGAAAATAATAATAAAATGTGTACATGTACCAACATATTTTTCGCTAAAGTTTTAATTTGGTTCAAAGTTTGGTGATACTTGAGAAATAACTTTTAAAAATCTGCCGTTTTAATTTTAACCAATTATTCTTCTAGTCCTAGACATGCTTCTAGGTTTTAGCATTATTTAAAATATTATAACAAAAATATTTAAATGCTAATACCTGTTGTTGCGGTTGATGAGTATGAATGAAAATACTTGAAGAACATCAATCATTTAAAGGAATTATGGTTTAAACATAAATCATAGACGAGCCTTTGTAATTGTTTTTGTAGAAATATCTCAAAAATATTTTGAAATTATTTTCTATGTTTTTGAGATTTTTAGAAAATTGTTTAGGGTTCCAAACTTACAAAAATAATTTTGAATTTTGAAAATTGGAACCAAACTAGCCTTAGGACCGGTGTCCTAGGCCTTGGGTTCATTTTCATTGGTCGGGGTTCGGGACCCTCGGACGGACCCATCAGTCATGACTAAAAAACCTTAGTCGAGGTGCTAAAGACTCTCGGTCCTTGGCAGAGATTGTCGGTCGGGTTTAAAATCCACCGATCCTAAGTTAGTCCTGGCTAACTTTATTGGTTCCAAATTTGAAAATTCTCGGTCGAGGTCGAGATCCCTCGGTCCTGGGTTAGACTTCTCGGTCGAATGTAAAAATCTTCGGTCGGGCCTCTCGGTCCTAGGTGAAGAATACCGGTCGCACCTCTCTGTCCTAACTTAAAAATATCGATCAGACTTGTCGGTTCAGGTCGAAGTTCTCGGTCGAACCTCTCGGTCATGGGTTAGGATTTTTCGGTTACACCTCTCGGTCCTCAAGAACATAAATATTGTAGATTTTGCAATTTTGATGGGAGTTTGGATTTCTTCGTTCGAAGTATTTGGGTAGTTTCACAAAGCTCCCAAGAACATTTAGAACATCATCCCAAGTTATCAATTAACCTGGACGATGATCAATTTGTTTAAAACAGTTGGTGACCAAAAATCGGGGTTTTGGGTTTAAAGTTGTTTTGAAGTGTAAGGAGTTTCTCAATAACTTCCTTATACTTCATATATACTTGATTGATACCAAAATAAGAACACTGACGATTCAGTTTGATCAATTCAAGAATTCAAAATTTCCCAATTATTTGAAAATTTTGATTTCAATCAAATATGATCGATTAAATATGATTCCCTCTCTTTGATAGCTGAAAGTTCTCCAAAAATGTGAAAAACTTTATTGGTTGTGATCCTTGATGATTAGCCCAAAAACCGCAAATCCGATTTTTGGATTTTTAAAATTCCATTTTTTTTTTGTTATAATAGATTTTCTTCCCTTTTAATATAGATGTTGTTTGAGAATATAAGATGTTCAAGCTAGCTAGCTCTACCTGGGAAATCGGGCATCCCATTGATTTTACTTTTTTATCTCAAAGCAAGAGCTACGGATTATTTCTTTCTAAATAATTATTTCTATGAATAACCCAAATCATGATACTTTGATCACGATCATGATAAAAATGATCTCCATGTAAGCATGAAGTGTTGAAAGAATACATGTAGTTATATATGGTGCATATATGATCTGTCAAAAACTAGCCATGACTAGTAGGCGATGATGGATACCCTGCTTTCCTTGTTTCTCATGGAACGAATCAAAATCTACAGATTAAAAAAAAGGACAAGGCAGAATAAAGATGAGAAGAGAATAGACTTTTAAGACAAAAAGAAGCTTTTATTCCATTAATTCACAGCTAGTAATCAATCTTTCTCCACTAAGCTATTCCTTCTTTAATTTCCTTTATTCAGATTCTTTTTCTCTGGGCTGAACCCAGAATGACAATCCCCATTAATTCCCATTACTCAAACATATCTATATATTAATTAGTTAGACATCGGATCTCCCACTCACTTAATTTGTTCTTCCATCTCTGTTTTGAAGCTGTAAGTTAGTTGTTTGGAGATGGCTAAAAACATAGGCATCATTGTTTGCTTGGTGGTGATGATCATTGATATTGTGGCTGGTGTACTTGGTATTGAAGCTGAGGCAGCTCAGAACAAGGTAAAGATTATATATTTCTAATTCTGTAATTCATACTTTCCATGAGATAAGGGTGATTATGAATTGATGATGATGATGATGATGAGCAGGCAAGACATATGCAGGTATGGATATTTGAGTGTAGGGAGCCTATACATGCGGCTTTCAGATTAGGATTAGCTGCGGCAATTTTGTTGGCTGTGTCTCATTTCATTGCTATCATTATGGGTGGATGCACTTGTATTTGGTCCAAACAACAGTTTGATAAAGCATCACCCAACAAGCAACTTGCTGTGGCTTCTCTCATTTTCTCATGGTCAATACTTTTAATATTTGATCAAAAGTGTTTGTGATTTTTGTATTGTTTCAGGGAACAATTTAACCATTTGTTTTGTGTTTATATATGTAGGATTATTTTTGTGGTTTCGTTCTCGATGATGCTAGTGGGAGCATTTCAAAACTCAAGATCTGAGAAGAAGTGCACGATATTACATCGGAGGCTTTTGTTTATAGGAGGGATTTTATGCTTCATTCATGGGATGTTTGCTGTTGCATATTATGTCTCTGCTTCTGCTGCTAACAAAGAAGCCATGAAATTACCCACCCAACACACAAATCAACATGTTCAATCATCTTCAGCATAATTATACAACATTCCATTCCATTCCATTTTCATTATAATATATATTGATTGTTTGTTAATTAACTTTTCATCATTTAATCAATAAAGTGTGGACTAATTCATTATTGCCAATGATAACAAACTAATGTTTGAACTAAAAGTTTTTAATTATTTTTCATAAGAAATGCATGAGTATGTTTATCAAAACTAAAACTTTGAATTGTATTATATTAAGCTTAAATTATCACAATTTTAGTTGGTTAAGATTTTGTTTAAAATGGACTGACATCACATCAATGTTATGGCCTTTTTAATTTTTCCAAATCTTTCTCACATCACACACGAAGTTTTATAACTATATTGCAAACTACCTTACAATTTAGAATATGTAGATCTTAAAATAAAAAAAAATACTGAATTAAAAAGTAATATGTCAAAAACACAAATATTCTGGAAAACCTTGTGACTATATAACTTATTGGACCGACTTGTTTCGTTTGTATTATTTTCTTATATTGTGACTTTTTAAAATATTTTTTAATTTTATTTTCTTGTGGACCCTTTTAAAATAAAATAAAAAATAGATATAAATTAAACTAGGGAATACCAAATTTTTCTTTAGATATAGTTCAAAATTATTATAGTTAAAACAATCAAAATCGCGAATTAACTCGTTTGAGTTTGTGAGTGACTCAACAAAAACGATTCAAATAAAGTCGTTTTTAAACAAAATCGTATTGACCGTAGATTCGAGAACGGGAGTAATTAAGGGAAAGATCAATGAAGAATGAGACTATTGAGAGTAAGATTTATCATTCTTGATGGAAGAAAGATGTCTATGAAGATGAAAAAGAGCAGAGATCTGCGGCCGCCATTGATGAAAGAGAATAAAGAGCGAATGAAAAAGAGAAAGAATGAATAATTAGGGTTTTTAATTTAAAATATAATACTGTTCACAGTAAATAGATAATAATATAATATATTTATTATTCTGAATTTTATTAGTTATTTATTATTTTAATATATATATCCATAAACAAGAATATTTTTAAAAAATTAATAAATAAAATTATTTTATCTTTATTTTATATATATAAATAATTTAATAATTAATATTTTTAAATAAAATTTTAGGTGAAAGATTTTAGTATATGATATATTTATATTGATTAGTTATAAGTAACAAATAAATAATTTAGAGTTTATAAATTATACAAAAGATGAGATCAATAAAGATGACAAAAAGACAAAAATTTGAGAAAACAGCACTTAAGATAACGTTTATTATATTAGCATTTTACAGTGTTACATAGTCAAAAAATACATCAAAAGAAACTCCCCTATTATAACTTAAAATACCCCTCACACTTTATAGGGATGTAATCAAGTCCTTAAACTTATTATAATGTAATAAAGATTCTACTACAGTTCAAACACATAATTATACATAAACATGTAAACATTAATATTAGTGTCTTCCAATTTCCACCATGCACAATCATCTGGGATCCATCTCTGTGAATGAAACATCATTGTTGGAGGAAAATTGTTGGTCTGGAGCTGGAGATACAATGAATGGTTTCTCAAAGTAGTCTGGTTTGACATTTACTTTCTCAAACTAACCTAGTTTGTTTTTTCATTTCAAAACTAACCTAGTTTATTATTCAAACTCAGTTTTATTTATTTATTTGTTTGTTTATTTTACATTTAAAATTTATTATTTATAAAGTTTATATTCTGATATATATTTTAAATTATTATTTTTATAAATTAGATTATTTATATTTTGATATATAATTTAAATTTAATTATTTTTCATAAATTTGATTATTTATATTTTAATATATATATATTATATATTTACATTTCAATTATTATTTATATAGTTTAATAAATATTAAATAATTATAATAAATAATTTATGAATACTAATAAATTTAAAATATTTTAACCATAACAATATAATAATTAAATATTTGCGTTTTTAAATTTATAAATTATTTATTAAATATAATAACAAGATTACCATATATTTAGGGTTAAAATATTAATTAAAAATGTTATTATATTTAATAAATAATTAATAAATTTAAAAATATTTTTATGAATATATAATTATTATATTATTATAGTTAAAATATTTTAAATTTATTAGTATTTATTAATTATTTATTAGAAAACTAAAGAGAATATTTATTATACTAAATGTAAATATATATATATATATATATATATTAAAATATAAATAATCAAATTTATAAAAAATAATTAAATTTAAATTATATATAAAAATATAAATAATTAAATTTATAAAAATAATAATTTAAAATATATATCAAAATATAAATAATTTAGTTTATATATAATGAATTTTAAATGTAAAAAGAATAAATAATAAAAACTGAATTTGAATAGTAAATTAGGTTAGTTTGAGAATAAATGAACAAACTAGTTAGTCTGAGAAAGTGAACGTCTAAATAAGGTTACTTTGAGAACCATCCGGATACAATATTATTGTTTTTTATCCTATTCTCTACCAAGAATATTGATGGTTTTGTAGGTAGTGATAATGTAAGAGGGAAGCTATTAAGCATGAGAACCACCGAACCCATTGTCGGTCTGTCCGCTGCCTTAGATTGACAACAAAGAAGACCAATATGAACGCATCTCACTATAATCTCCAGTGTCGATTGTCCCAAGTATCTCAATGTTGGATCTATTAGATTTGAAACCGTTCCTTCATTCCATCTTTCCAAAGCCTGAAAATAATAATTTAGTTAGTGATCAATCTTAGGAAAGGAAGCATTTATATATACATAGTTTTATAAGCTACACTTACAAAGGTCAATAGGTCCACCATGTTTTCATCATTTTGAAACGAACTGTTCTTTTGACCGCTCACGAGCTCAAGTACTACAACACCGAAGCTGAAGACATCTGACTTGACTGAAAAGTTTCCTTCATTACATATTCAGGAGCCATATATTCACTGCAATTTTTTGAAATAAATATATACTAAACTCTTATTCATTTATTTGTCATAAAAATGTTAATCGTTTTCTACTTACTATGTATTGAATAGACTTGAATAGTTGGACCTTCTTAATGGGTCAACCCGATTCTTTATTTGTTAGAGTTTCTGTATTAGGGTTTCATGGGACCTAGTGTTATATAAACTTGTGTTATAACCCTAGTTTGTCATATCATTTCTGTAAACAATTTTCTCAATAATAATCTCTCTCTCTTCTGAGTGGACGTAGACAAGTTCTATCTTGGTGAACCATGTTAAATCTATGTCCTTTTTATTGTTTACGTCATTCTCACGCGTTCCGTTCTAACAAATTGGTATCAGAGCTTCAGGCTATTCGATTGTTTGTTCTTCAACTGAGATGGCAGCAGTGAACATTAAAATCGACAAGTTCACGGGGAGAAACAATTTTAGCATATGACAGATCAAGATGCGGGCTTTGCTGAAACAACAGGGCCTATGGGGGGCACTGAAACTGTCATCAGAAGCAGATATAACCGCTAAGATGACCATTCTGGAGGAGAAGGCGCATTCAACAATAATGTTGTGTCTTGCAAACGATGTTATCATCGAGGTCTTAGAGGAGGAGAAGACAATTGGGTTATGGTTGAAGTTGGAGAGTCTTTATATGACGAAGTCACTCACCAACAAGTTGCTTATGAAGCAACGTTTGTTCACTCTATGAATGTAGGAAGGTATGCAAATCAGAGAACACTTAGATCAATTAAATTCTATTATGTTAGAATTAAGAAAAATTGATGTTAAGGTTGATGATGAAGATACTGCATTAATCTTGTTAGTATCTTTGCCTCCATCATATGAAAATTTTGTCCAGTCTTTCATTGTTGGGAAAGATACAGTAAATCTGGAAGATGTCAGGTCTTCCCTTCATTCAAGGGATCTACGTCATATGGCGTCTGGTACAATTACAAATAGTCAAACTTCAGGGTTGTTTACCAGCGGAAGTAATGGGCGAGGGAAAGAGAATAAACGAGACAAGTCGTTACTTCAAAGGGTCTTAAGCCGACTGATATCTGCAATTACTGTAAAGAGAAAGGACATTGGAAGAATGAATGCCCTTTAAAGAAAAATCCACAGAAATTTGATTCCGGTTCTGCAGCTGTTACAGAAGACAATATATTATCTGACGATGACATTACTCTAGTGGTAGATGGTCATACCTAGAGCTGGGCAATGGGTTGGATAAATACGAACCGACACGATCCAACACGACATTTGTACGAAACGAAACGACACGACACGATATTATCTCACTCGGGTCTTGGGTTGACACGATACAAGCACGAGACGACACAGTCACGATACGATTATGAGTTTATACGATCGAAACACGGTTACGAGTCGATACGGACACAATACGAGTATAAACACGACACAAGTATAGACACGACACGAATACGAGTATACACACGAAACGACATAAACACGATTAGTCAAATGACCTAAGCTACTCACATTAATCTTCTCTAAACTTATTATATTTTTATTTAATTAATAAATTATTTAATTTCATAAATTTAATATTTATATTTATAATTAAAATTAAACACATTAAAATATAATATTAAAATAAAATATTAACTTAAAAAATATAAATTAAAATAAAATATTAACTTAAATAATATAAATTAAAATAAAATATAAATAAAAAAATAAATTATATGAATAAAAATGTAAATCTATTATTAATTATTTTCTATATTACTTTAATTAATTATTTTTTAATTTTTTAATTATTTATAAATGCAATTATTACTAATACATTAAATAATAAATATACGATAATAAATTTAATTTTAATAATATAATAATATATATTTATAATTATAATTTTTACTCACTCCCTCACTTTCTCTCCCATTTTTTTACTTAAACTACCCATCGTTTACATCAATATTATCAAATTGACACGTCTCTAAATATATATATATTTATAAATTATTTAATTTTATAAATATAATATATATAATTAAAATAAAATATACTAAAATATTAAAATAAAATATAAATATTAAATAAATTATATAAATAGAAATTTGTGTCTCATAATAATTTTCTCACATATTATTTTTAATAATATACATATTTATTTTTAAAATTTTAAATTATTTTATAATTTAAATTATTATTAATACATTCAAACAAAATATATGATAATAATTTAACTTTAATAATATAATAATATTTTTTAAAGTATTAAATTAATATATAAATATAATTTAAAAAAAGTATATTAATTTTAAATAAGAAAGAATAAAGTTTCACATTTAACATATTTAATTAATTAAATATTAATTACCCAAACATATATTTTTTTAAATCTATATAATATCATATAAATAAATATTATATTTAAATATTTATATAACGAGATTTAAAATAATTATTTTCTCTCCCTTTCTTCACTAATTTCAAAATATTTTACACTCACTTAATTAATAGTTGAATTATTTCAAAATATACCTAACAAATTTAATTAACTTTTTCTAATTATTAAATAAGGTTCTTCATTAATGAATAATTTCAAAATAAAAATTTGAACGTTCCTTAACTAATTAATAGCCAAATATATTTCGTTACTTAACTAATTAATAGCCAAATATATTTCTTAACGTTACTTACCTGAAGAATTAATAACGGATAGAATTTTATTATTTCAAAATATATTTTTTAATATTCATTCCTTAACAAATTAATAAAATTTTTATTATTTTATTAATTAACGTTATACACTTTATTCAAAATTTTAATTTAACTAATTTTTTCTCTCTCCTAAATTATAAATAAGATTGATTTTTTTTTTAAACATCACATATTTTATTGATCATATCTTTCAAAAACAACCCAATTTTCAAGATCACATCTTTCAATAACAAGAGTTTTGAAGAGAGGAGGTTTGATTGAACTTTTCATATTTTTCTAAATATAATGGAAAATATTGGAGTTTCTGTAGGTTCAGGTTCTCTTATCCCCATGGCCCCATCAAGTCTTCATAGAACTAGTAAGATATGGAATTATTTCAATTTTATTCAAATTGATTTACAAGAAAAAACAGAATGTCTAATATGCAAACAACAATTTTCAAGTAACAGTCATTATAAATCAGAATTATTAAATACAATCAAATTATTTAAATATGCCTTTTTCTATGTTAGAATCCTTAAATTACTAGAGCTATAAAAAAATGTCTTACCCAGGATATCATAAAATTTCAGTCTAAGTATACAACGTACAATTAAAATTCTTTATGATAAAGAAAATTTAAAATTAATAAATTTTATTTTAAATAATAAAGATATTAATTTTTCAATAACTAGTGACATTTGGATTCTGGACATGGTGATCATTTTCTTTGTATAACTCTTCATTTTATAGATAAAGATTAGAGAATTTGTAAAAGAATTATTTATTTTCAATTATTTAATATAAAACATACCGGAAAATATATATATATATATATATATATTAATAAATATTAATGTATTAATGTATTAATAGAAGAACGTCTTAATATATATAATATTTCAAAACGATTAATTTCAATAAGTTTATAATGAAATTGTTAGGGTAAAAAGAAAATTAGAGTAAAAGATGGATTAATATTATTTAAGGATATTATACATAAAATTAAAATTAAAGATGTTATCTACGTCAATCCACCACTAAATATGTTAAATTTAAAGAATTATGCTTAAATGCAAATTTGAAACCAATTGGAATTATAAATGATGTTAAAACAAGGTAACTCAACTTATCTAATGTTATCAAAATCAATTATACTTAGATCACCCGTAATAGAATTTATTAATCATTATACAACTGAAGAATATTAGATCACCCGTAATAGAATTTATTAATCATTATACAACTGAAGAATATGTAATAGAAGATGAAGAGTTTGACAAGGCTGAAAAATTATGTGAGTTTTTAAAATATTTTTATGATATAACTAACAGTTTATCTATTTATGAACCTACAATTCATCTTGCATTTCCAATTATATTTGGAATGGAAATGCATTTTAAAAAATTTAAAAATGATCATAATTTTTCTAATTTTATTTCAAAAATGGAATTAAAATTTATAAAATATTGGGCCGATATACCCTTATTATTTTGTATAGCCACTTCTTTTTTATACTAGATTAAAAATGTCTAAATTAATGACATGCTTATATACCCATTATAATTATATATGTGAAGTAGTTTCTAATAGTCAAATTTTAATTAACGATGATAATTATAAAAAATATTTAAATCCAATAATTTGTTCACAAAATAAAAAAATGATTTAAACAAACTATAAATAAATTATATATAAAATATAAAAAACAAAATTTATCTAGAACTAGTCCATCAACCCAAAATAGTCAAAATCAAAATTTAGATTTAACTTCATCCCAAAATCCTTTGAAATATTTTTGTCTGCTTCTTCTTCATATATTGGTAGTTCAAGTTCAGTTGATTCGTCCTCGGAAAGATTTGATGAAATTGACATTTATAAAAATATGTTTCGAATTGATCCTTCTATGAATACTAATTTCAATATTTTAGAATGGTGGAGTGATAAAAATCAAGCTCTCCCTATTTTACAATTAATATCACAAGATATATTAACATCTCCAGTCTCTAGTGTTCCTTCAGAACAAGCATTTTTATCATCAAATAGACTTCTTAGTCAAAAAAGATTATCATTAACTTTCAAAAATATTGAGATGTGTGTTAAATTAAAAGATTAGTTTGATGCGGAAATTCGTGAACAACATCAAGGATGTTATAAACCAGAACAAATTATTATCGAAGATGATTCAGAAAATTCTGACGAAGATAATTAGAGGATATTTTTGTTATGTTTATATGTTTTTTTTTTGTTATAGTTAGATCTATTTATATTTTAATTTTTTTATGTGTAATATTAAAATAATAGTGAAGTTGATTGGACAAAAGTCCCATAGTTTTTCCTCTTTTATTTAAAGAGGTTTTTCACGTAAAAATGATATGTTATTTGTTTTATGTTATTTTTTTCCTCATAAATTAATTTAATCACATCATCATTCTACATTTTATTGGTGTTTAATATATTAAATAACTTTAACATATTTAAACTTAATAAATAAATAAAATTATAAATAATATTAGTCTTATAAAATAAAATTCAATTCTATTTATAAATATTTTGAATAAAATAAAAAAATTAAATATAAATTTTATAAATTAAATAAATGTATTATTTATAAACTAACGAGATTAAAGTAATTTTATTAATTAAATAAAAATATAATTTATAAAATTAATATTAATTAAAAAAAGTTCCAATAAAAATTAACTATTAAAAAATTTCAAACTATTTTTAATTATATTAAATAAAAAATAATAATATATCAATTCCAATATTTTCTCTTAAAAAAAAGTATACACTACTCCAAGTCTCCCTCCTAAAACAAAGTATACACTACTGTAAATATTTAATTTATCGTTTTAAAATTTTTTAAATCACTCCAAATTCTAAAAATTAATAAGAAATTTTAACTAACAAACAAATTTATAAATGAAAAAAGATTAAATTAATTTTATTAATTAAATTAAAATCTAATTTATCAAATTAATATTAATTCAACTAAATAATATTGTGAATAGGTATACTAAATAATATTGTGAATAAGTATAGAAATGTATTTTAATCTAACAAATCTTAAAACTATTTTTAATTATATTAAATAAAAATTAATAATATATCAATTTATTTCCTAAAAAAAGAATCACTGCTTCTTCGATAATAACTAATTACATATTTATATATCACTAAATCATTTTAAAAAAAAATCTTAAATCACTATAAAATTTTACAAAATAATAAAATATTTTGAAAAAAATTATATTTTATAAAAAATAATTCACTATTTTTAATTATATATAATAATAAATATCATATACTTAATTAAATAATTAAGTATAAATTCTTATTAATATTTTAAAATTATAAAATTTCACATTTATCATATTTAATTAACTTAATATATTATTTTTTAAAATAAATTATTAACTTTAAAACAACTAATTTAACTAATTTCATTTAAATAATTATTTATATGTTTTAAAACACATTTTAAATAATTGACATTCAAATTATTATTTATGAAATTATATGTTAAAATTTATATCTACACATATTACATATTAAATATTTTTAAAAATAAATTTAATACATTTAACTTATTAAAATAATTTAAATTTTCTAAATTAAAATAAATTAATAATCATATTTTATAATTTTTACTAACAATATAATATATATAAATAAATAAATAGTATGAGTGTGTCAAGATAAATTGTGTTGACACAATGACAAAATCTAGTTGGAATAACACGAAACACGAATTTAAACACAAGTTAGTACGACACGAATAAACTCGTTAACACGAATAACACGACACGAAAGAGTCCGTGAATCATAATATTTTGAGTGGGTCAAGACACGATACGACACGCATAAGATTAAGACACGACACAACACGACACGATTAAGAGTCTAACACGACTTGTCCGAGTCGAATAAGAACGTTTATGCACGATGCCCAACTCTAGTCATACCCATCAAACTGAGGCATGAGTTCTTGATTTTGGAGCTTCGTATCATATTTTCCCTCGAAAAGAGTGGTTTAAATCCTACAAACAGGTAGATGGTGGCAGTGTTTCTATGGCTAATAGTTCTGTTTGTAAGACAGTTGGGATTGGCTCAATCAAGATCAGGACACACGATGGTAGATTCTGTACACTAAATGAGGTTAGACATGCTCCACTTATCACTAAGAACTTGATATCTCTAAGTATGTTAGATAATAAAGGATTTTGGTTCAACGGTGAAAATGGATTTCTGAATGTCTGCAAGGGTTCTGATGTTATTCTGAAAGGTGACAAGAATGGCACTTTATATTTTTTGCAAGGTTCTACTGTCTCAGGTTCTGTTTCTGTTGCATCCTCAGAGATTCACAAAGATGATAAACTTTGGCATATGAAGCTTGGTCATATGAGTGAAAGGGGGATGCAAATTCTAGCAAAGGAGGATCTTCTTGGAGATCACAAGATCACGAGTCTTGACTTCTGTGAGCATTGTGTTTTTGAGTTTCCAAAGGCTATTCACACGACAAAAGACACACTTGATTATATCCATTCAGATTGTTGGGGTCCAGCTAACGTTGAATCTATTGGAGTTCAGAGATACTTGACAATTATTGATGATTTCTCAAGGATGACTTAGTTGTTTGTCATGAGAAATAAAGGAGAAGCCTTTAGATACTTCAAATAATGGAAAACGTTGGTGGAAAATCAAACTGGAAAGAAAATCAAAAGGTTGCGCACTGACAATGGTTTGGAGTTTTGTTCATTTGATTTCAATCAGTTCTGCAAGAATGCAGGGATTTCTCGACATCACACGGTAAGGCATACGCCACAGTAGAATGGTATAACTGAAAGAATGAATTAGACATTACTGGAAAGAGCAAGGTGCATTCTCTCTAATGCAAAGCTTGATAAAAGTTTTTGGGCAGCGGCGGTGACTACATCATGTTATTTGATAAATTGTGGGCTTCACACCGGGATTAACTGCAAAACACCTTACGAGGTATGGTCTGGAAAATCTGCTGATTACTCGGGTCTAAAAGTCTTTGGTTGCACAGTTTATTATCATGTCAGTGACAGTAAACTAGAGACAAGAGCAAAGAAAAGAGTATTTGTGGGCTATGAAGATGGTGTAAAAGGATACAAAATATGGTCTCCATCTGAAAAAAGAATTATTCTGAGTAGAAACGTCATCTTTGATGAGAACTCTATACTTTGTTAGGATTTGTATCTCCCAAATCTGACCAGCTTGAAACAATCTGTAAAAATGTAAGAAAGAAGAACACAAAAAGACACAAATTTACAGTGGTTCACTCAAATTGAGCTACATCCACTTCAGTCACCACCTGATTTCACTATAAAGAAGAAAAAGAAATACAGAGTTTGTGCCTCACACTTTATCTCTCTAAAATTATTTCCTCCCCATGTAAACCATTAATAATCACATATTTATAGGGTAAACATTCAGGTAATAAACCTAAATAACTTTGGTCAAGCTCAAAACCAAAAAGAAAACTCAATAAACTCTAATTAACAATGTAGAGTTTATTATAAGTGTAGGTTACATAACTCAACAATCTCCCACTTGGAGACTAACTTCATCATCTCTCAATCGGTAGTGGCTTTCCATTCGATGTCTTAACGAAGAAGACCAACTAAAGTTGTACACAACTTCAGTTTCTCATTTGTCACAACTTTCGTCAACATATCAGCTGGATTCTCACTCCCGGGAATCTTCTCAAGAGCTAATACTCCATCTTCTAAAGCTGACGGGATGAAATGATAACGAACCTGTATATGCTTCGTCCTGCCATGATAAACAGGATTCTTTGCCAAATGAATGGCACTCTGACTGTCGCATCGCAACACACTTCCCTCGTAGTCTTGACCCAATTCTTGCAAAAAGGGTTGTAACCACATCATCTCTTTAGCAGCCTCTGTCACAGCAACATACTCTGCCTCACAACTAGAAAGAGCAACAATCTTCTACAATTGTGAAACCCAACTGATTGCAGTACCTCCCAGTGTATAAATGTACCCTGTTGTGCTCTTCCTACTATCAACATCACCACCATTGTCAGCATCAACATATCCTTCCAAACCCATATTAGACTTTCGAAAACACAAAGCGAGACCCGTACTTTCTCTTAAGTATCGTAGTATCCACTTTACTACTTCCCAATGTTGTCTACCCGGGTTGCTCATGAATCTGCTAACAACTCCCACTACATGTGCTATGTCTGGTCTTGTGCAAACCATCGCATATATAATACAACCAATGACAAAGGCATACAGAATAGTGACCATGTAATTTTTCTCCTCCTCTGTTGAAGGCGACTGATCTTTAGATAGTCTGAAGTGACTAGCTAAGGGAGTAGTAACTGGTTTTGCATCATACAAGTTAAACCTGTTAAAAACTTTCTTCACATATTCTTCTTGTGAAAGCTTGAGAACTTTTTTATCCCTGAAAATTCTCATCCCAAGGATTTGTTTAGCAGCACCCAAATCCTTCATTGCAAACTTTTCAGACAACTCTTTCTTGAGCTTGTTAATCTCATACAAGCTTGCTCCAACAATCTGTTAGAAATTTCAAGTTGAATAATACTTTCCTATTGAAATCAATTGATCTGATTAATTTCACAAGTCAACCAAATCATACTAGCAGATCAGCAAAGTAATAAAGAACACCAGATTTACGTGGAAAACCCTCTCAACACGGAGGGTAAAAAACCACGGGGCAAAACCAACAGATTTCACTAATCAGTAAGAAACCAATACAATTGTTCTTCTCAACTTTAAACCTAAAGTTGAGGTATACATACAGAGAAACTAATTTCATTCAAACCCAAACAAATATAGGTTTGAGAAAACATGAAATTCCCTTTACAAGTAAGAGAGAAATGAACCTGAGGGTAATCAAGACAAAGAAGGTGATACTCTGTTCTCCTTCTCTTCTTCTTCCTATATATCTTCTTCTCTTCTTTTTCCTCTGTATTTTCTTCACTCTGTTTCTCTTGATCTCTTCACAGAACTCTCTCTGAAAATTGTGTGATAGAGAGAGAAACAAAATTAGGGTTTATTTGGTTTTTATATTGCCTAATTGGGCTGGACCCATAAGGCCCAACAATCTCCCCCTCCAGCCCACGGAGAGAGGCACACCGATCTTCAAGTCATCACTTGGTATTCACGCCGACAAGCCGACAACAAAGCTCAAACTTGTCTTTTGGAACTATCTTCGTAAACATGTCTGATGGATTCTTATCAGTGTGAATTTTCTTCAACTTCATCTGCTGGCTTTCTATTGCATCTCTTAACCAATGAAATCTCACATCAATATGCTTAGTTCTGGAATGATATGTAGCATTCTTGCTCAAATCTATAGCACTCTGGCTATCACAGAAAACAACTGCATCTTCTTGTTGCATACCAAGCTCCAAGAGAAATCTAATCAACCACAATAGCTCTTTACCAGCTTCAGTGGCTGCAATGTATTCTGCTTCTGTGGTTGACAAAGCCACACATTTCTGCAATTTGGATTGCCATGACACGGCTCCCCCTGCAAAAGTAAACACATAACCTGAAGTGGATTTTCTGTGATCCAGATCTCCAGCCATATCAGAATCAGTGTAACCTTCTAGCACATGTTCACCATTTCCAAAATTCAAACACAAATTGGAAGTGCCTCTTAGATATCTAAGAATCCATTTCACTACTTCCCAATGTTGTTTTCCTGGATTAGAAAGGAATCTGCTTACCACACCGACTGCATAAGCTATATCTGGCCTAGTGCAAACCATTGCATACATCAAACACCCTATAGCTGAGGAGTATGGCACACTTGACATTTCATCCTTTTCTTTTTCTGTTGATGGACACAACTTCTTGCTCAATTTCAAATGGCTAGGAAGTGGACAACTTACTTTCTTTGCTCCTTGCATGTTGAATCTTTCAAGCACCCTTTCAATGTACTTCTCTTGTGACAACCAAAGTCTCTTAGACTTTCTGTCACGAGTAATCTTCATGCCCAATATCTGGCGTGCTTGACCCATGTCTTTCATTTCAAATGTCTTGGACATCTCTTTCTTCAACATATCTATAAACAGAGCATCCTGTCCTGCAATCAACATATCATCAACATAAAGTAAAAAGATTATAAATTTTCCATTAGGAAATCTTTTGAAGAAAACACATGGATCTGCCTTGGTTTTCTGGTACCCATGACTCATCATAAAGGAGTCAAATTTCTTGTACCACTGTCTCGGGGCTTGTTTCAAACCATATAGACTCTTCTTCAATTTGCAAACCATGTTCTCTTTTTCTTTCACTTCAAATCCCTCTGGTTGCACCATATAGATCTCTTCTTCAAGGTTACCATGAAGGAATGCAGTTTTTACATCAAGTTGTTCAAGTTCAAGATCTAGGCCAGATACTAAATCTAACACTGCACGAATGGAAGTCATCTTTACCACTGGTGAGAAAATTTCCTCAAAGTCGATGCCCTGTTTCTGTCCAAAACCCTTTACAACCAGTCGGGCTTTGTACTTCATAAGTTCTCCATTTTCATCTCTCTTTAGCTTGAACACCCATTTATTTCTCAAGGCCTTTCTGCCCTTAGGAAGCTCCACAAGCTCATATGCGTCAATTTCTTGCAATGACTTCATCTCGTCTTTCATTGCATCCTTCCACTTAACTTTGTCTTTATGAACTTGTGCCTCCTGAAAACTTTCTGGCTCTCCTTCTTCTGTCAACAGGATATACTCTGAAGAAGGGTATCTTTTAGAAGGTTTGTGCTCTCTTTTTGATCTTCTTACTTGGGGCTCTTCTGGCTCCACTTGATGATGTTGCTCCCCCTGCATAGAAGCATCATTAACAATATCATCATCATTGCTACCATTCATGTCAGAGGTTTCTTCAGCAACTTCTTCATCATGTTCATCTTCATTTGTTACTGTTGACTGTACATATGAAGGAACTGGTTCTATGAACTCATCAACCCTCTCTAAATTCTCGTTGATTTCTGGACTTATCCCTGTCTGACCTTTAAAGAACACAACATCTCTGCACCTGACAATTCTCTTCTTTTCTGAGTCCAATAACCTGTACCCAAATTCTTCATTTCCATATCCAAGGAAAATACATGGAGTTGCTTTATCATCCAACTTGGATCTTTGTTCCTTTGGAATATGCACATATGCTTTGCATCCAAACACCCTTAGATGTGAGTATGAAATATTCTTCTTAAACCATACACTTTCTGGTATTTCAAACTTCAAAGGAACAGAGGGTGACCTGTTTATGAGATAGCAGGCTGTGCGAACTGCTTCTCCCCAAAACTGTTTTGGCAACTTTGCCATCTTCAGCATGCATCTCACCTTTTCTACAATGGTGCGATTCATTCTCTCAGCCACACCATTGTGCTGCGGATTTCCAGGCACTGTCTTCTCATGTCGAATACCATATTTGGTACAGTATGCATTAAATTCCTTGAAGGTATACTCTCCCCCGTTATCAGAGCGAAGACATTTCAGCTTACTGTCTGTCTCTCTTTCTACCATAACATGGAACTCTTGAAAGTAATTGAATACCTGGTCTTTTGTTCTCATAAAATAAACCCACACCTTTCTAGACGCATCATCAATAAATGTTAAAAAATATTGATTGCCACCCAATGACTCCACTTCAAAAGGACCACACACATCAGAATAAATCAAGTCTAACACATTATGTTTTCTTTCTGATGTCTGACTAAAAGAGACTCGATGTTGCTTACCAAATGGGTAGTAGTCGCATAGATCCAGAACCTCATCTTTGGTTGAGGGGATATGCAGCTTCCTCACCAGAATTCGCAGCCCTTTCTCACTCATGTGGCCAAGGCGTTGATGCCACAGATTTAGAGAGCTTTCAGCTTGTACTGCATTCAGGTCATCTTTGAGTACCTTCACATGTGTTCTGTACAATGAGTGCCACGACTTCCCTTTTGCTACAATCATTGATCCTTTGCTGAGTTTCCATTCACCACCACCAAGATAATGCTTGAATCCATCTTTGTCCAATGCATCACCTGATATCAAATTTAGACACAAATCAGGAATATGCCGCACATCTTTCAGTGTTAACCGATGCCCCTGTTCTGTCTGCAAATAAATGTCACCAATACCCACAATGCTTGAGTGACTAGTATTACCCATCTTCACTGTACCAAGATCTCCAGCCTTGTACGTGGTGAAGAACTCTTTATTCGGTGTAGCATGATAGCAAGCACCTGTATCAACTATCCACTCAACTCCTTGGTGATCTTCTACATGTAGATATTGTTCCTTTTCACAAGAAAGAATAACTACATCCTCTGCAGTTACTGTGGCTGTGGTATTTCTGTTTTCATCATCTTTCTTCTGATTTTTGCCTTCATTCTGTAGTCTTTTCCAGGCTCTACAATTATTCTTCATGTGACCTTCTTTACCACAGTGATAACATTCTCTTCCCTTAGATTTTGATCTGCCTCTTGACTTGCTATGGCCTCTTGATTGTTGTCGGTGTTCAGCTCTTCCCCTGTTCTCTGTGACAAGGGCATGTGCACTATTTGTATTAGTTGACTTCCTTCTTGTCTCCTCATTGAACAAGCTGCTAGTAACTATACTCATAGTAAGCACACCATTCGGAGCTGCATTACTAACTGTCACAACCAATGTCTCCCAACTGTCAGGCAATGATCCCAATAGCAATAAGGCTTATAGCTCATCTTCTAAGGTCATCTTCATCACTGATAATTGATTAATTAAGCTCTGGAACTCGTTTAAATGCTCAGCAACACCTGTGCCTTCTCTGAATTTCAGATTTACCAACTTTCGGATCAGAAACGCTTTGTTACCTGCCGTTTTCTGCTCATACAATGACTCTAACTTCTTCCATAGCTCATGAGCACTTTTCTCACTTGCTACATGGTGATAAACACTATCATCAAGCCATTGTCTGATTGTGCCGACTGCTTTCCGGTTCAGTTTTATCCAATCAGCTTCAGCCATCTCTTTTGGCTTTGCACTATCTCCTTCAACTGGCTCATACAGATCCTTACAATAAAGGATGTCCTCCATTTTGGATTTCCAAATCTGCCAGTTATTGTTTGTCAGCCAGATCATAGTGCTATTGCCTTCCATCTGAACCTGAGGGAAAAGCACACTTCAATAGAAAGTAAACCTAACAGCTCTGATACCACTTGTTAGAAATTTCAAGTTGAATAATACTTTCCTATTGAAATCAATTGATCTGATTAATTTCACAAGTCAACCAAATCATACTAGCAGATCAGCAAAGTAATAAAGAACACCAGATTTACGTGGAAAATCCTCTCAACACGGAGGGTAAAAAACCACGGGGCAAAACCAACAGATTTCACTAATTAGTAAGAAACCAATACAATTGTTCTTCTCTTTAAACCTAAAGTTGAGGTATACATACAGAGAAACTAATTTCATTCAAACCCAAACAAATCTAGGTTTGAGAAAACATGAAATTCCCTTTACAAGTAAGAGAGAAATGAACCTGAGGGTAATCAAGACAAAGAAGGTGATACTCTGTTCTCCTTCTCTTCTTCTTCCTCTATATCTTCTTCTCTTCTTTTTCCTCTGTATTTTCTTCACTCTGTTTCTCTTGATCTCTTCACAGAACTCTCTCTGAAAATTGTGTGATAGAGAGAGAAACAAAATTAGGGTTTATTTGGTTTTTATATTGCCTAATTGGGCTGGACCCATAAGGCCCAACACAATCAACATGTCATCAACGTAGAGGAGCAGAATAATGTACGATTTATCAAATCTCTTGATATAGTAGCAATGATCAGCTTCACACCTTAGAAAATTGTTACTTTTCATGAAGCTATCGAACTTCTTATACCATTGCCTTGGAGCCTGTTTCAAACCATACAGACTCTTCTGAAGTTTACACACAAGCTCATCTTTTCCTTTGATTTCAAATCCTTCTGGTTGTCGCATATAAATCTCTTCATCTAAATCACCATGAAAAAAAAGCAGTTTTGACATCCATTTGTTGAAGATGAAGGTCTTCTTTCACAACCAAACTCAAAATAGTTCTGATTGTCATCAAATTAACTACTTGAGAGAAGATCTCATTGTACTCAATATTTTCTTTTTGTTGAAATCCTTTCACAACCAACCTTTGTTGTGAAGTGCTTTCTTTCCCTTTGGTAGCTTAGTGAGCTCCCAAGTCTAATTCAACATCAAAGAGTCCATCTCATCTTTCATAGCAGACTCCCACTTAATCGATTCATCAGATTGTATTGCTTCCTCATAACATTCAGGTTCACCTCTATCTGTCAACAAGATATAATTCAGAGATGGACATCACCTCTCAACTGGTTTTCGATTCCTTTATGATCTTCTCAACTATATAACTGATGTTTGCTGATTCACCTCTGGGTTCACGTTCTCAACGATTTATCTTCAACAACACATTGTTCTTCTTCAACAACCGATATATATTTAGCTGAAAATTCTCTCAAATCGACTGTACCAGTCTCTTCCAACTTGGAATCACCATCTGATGTCTTCCCAACACAATCTTTGTAGAGAATCTGTTCATTGAAGATAACATATCTTCTACGAATGATCTTCCGATTTTGATTATCCCAGAAACGATAACCAAACTTGATATCACCATAACCAATGAAAAAACATTTATTAGACTTTGGATCAAGCTTGCTCCTATCACATTCATTAATATGAACATATGATAAACAACCAAACACTTTCAAATAAGAAAGGTTTACCTTTTTATTTCTCCAAGCTTCTTTAGGAATTCTGAATTCAAGAGGAACAGAGGGTCCCCTGTTTATAAAATAGGCAGCAGTATTAATAGCTTCTTCCCAAAAATTGGAGGACAACTTCAGGGTTGCTCTAAAGGACAACTTTTCCCATGGAAATTGGAGGAAAGTATTGATGTCCTCGACCATGCTAAGGAGTTTAATATTTATTATCCTCTTTCGGTCAAGGGCGAAGAGATAATGGCAAACCATGTATACTAGCCCCAACTTCTATGCATCTTCCTTATCATAGTAGGACACAAATCTTGAGTGAAGGTCTCATGTTATAACAATCATATTACTTTGAAAATATTTTACAACCAAAGGTGGACATTCTTCAACTTCAATTAAAATGGTTTCCACCGTAGAGAATCTCCGAAAATTGAGGCATGTGACCAAGGAAAACTCCTTCATCCCGAAGCAAAGCTCCTCTCCATTCACGAGGAATTTAAATAGCATATAATTTGAGTTGCTCTTCCTGAGGAGCATTTGATGTATTATCGTTCCTGAGAACCGCATTAACGTGGATCCTTTGAATAAAAATCGGAATTGGGTTTGCTCTACCCTTTCCATTACATTCATTGCAGCAAACTTGGTGGTAATATATGAGATATTAGTTTTCCATGAGACCCTACCAGGAAAATCAAGAATTATGGTAGACTTCATCTAAAAAAAAGAACAACATTGGAGTAAGCATAACAATTCCAGAACATTATAATTACCTAAACTATAGAACATTATAATTACCTAAATTATAGAACATAACAATTCAAATAAGCAACATTAAAGAATATGAGGAAACTGGATAAAACATTAACAAACAATTCAAATAAAGTACAAATGTACAATACATATAGGTACAATGCTCGTGAAATAGCAAAACGCGGTTATTATAAACCCTAAAGCATGCATGCATGCAGAATAAGAACATTACAATACGCTGATATAATACTCGTGAGTGAATAACATTGGATAAGCAACATCATATACACACATAAACCCTAAAAGCTGCATAAACCCTAAGGATTATACATCAATATCCATCACTATAAACGATAGAATAATAAGAACATTACAGATTAAACCTAAATCCTAAACTCACCTGAATATAGGAACGAAGAGACGGACGGTGAATGATGATGAGAGTTGATCGATGATGATGTTGAACTGATTTAAACGAAGTTGGAAATTGGAGCGTGAATGGAAAGTCGAGAGAGTCGAGAGTCGTGAATGAAAAGTCGAGAGAGTCGAGAGTTTGTGAAAGGATTTTTTTTAAATGAGGGGAAAATTAAGTATATATACGATGAAAATACGATTTCCAACTATCGTGTTTTATTGTAAAATGCTAGAGTTCATAATCGCGTTTTATATAAAACACGATAGTTGTAAATCGCGTATTTTTATTGTTGTGAATTACCACTATCGCGTTTTCATCTAATACGCGTGAGTTAATAAACGCGTTTTAGATGAAAATGCGATAGTTGCAATTCGCGATAATGAGAGGTAAAGTGGGTGTGAGAGAGAGGGGCAAATATTTTCATTAACGCGAATTACCACTATCGCGTTTCATCTAAAACACGTGAGTTCATAAACGCGTTTTAGATAAAAATGCGATAGTGGTAATTCACATTAATTAGCGGTAAAATGGGCGCGAGAGGGGCAAGACGGACATTTCGCAGGATGAAAATGCCCTTTTTGCAAAGTTTATCGAGCGTAGTCCATTTTTGGAATTAGACCCATTAGGGCCATTTCCCGAAGAAGACCTAATATATATTATATATATTAAAAAGTTTAAAGTTAACCTATTCTATTTTAAATAATTAATTTCATAAATTCAAATAGATTAAAATTATTTAAAAAATTTATATTATAAAAAATATATACATATAATTATTGTATATTTTAAATAATTAATAATTTTATTAGAATGAGTTGTAGCATGCCAAAACTTTAGCAGAAATGACACCCTGTACACAATTCTATTTCAAAAACAGCGTGTAGAAAACTAAATTAAGAATGTAACTGCAGTTTAAAACAAAAATAACTGATTCAATGACACACAAATCTACCTTTCAACACATACTAAACATCTTAAATTATTATAACTACCTAGGATACATCTCTGTAATCGAATCACCACCATTACCCGAGAATTGTTCTGATCTACCAATTGATCCGCTCGATTTCATGAGTCCAGACTCCTCGGATACTCGTGAATTTCCCTCATAGAGCGGTGACATTGTCGTGGTATCTCTTCTATGCATAAAAAATGCAGGTTCTGTTGGTACCGGCAGGGTAAGAGAGAAACTGTTGAACATGAGCACGACAGAAGCCATAGTAGGTCTGTCCACAACTTCGTTTTGAGTACACAAAAGACCAATGTGAATACATCGAATCATCTCGCGAGTTGACCCGCCACCAATATCTCTAAGCATTGGATCTATCATGTACGAAGCGTTCCCATCTCTCCAACTTTTCCATGCCTACAAAATTACAATTCAACAATTTTTTTTTTCATTCGATCTTTTAACTCAATCACAATATATGAGTTTATTGAACATATTGAATGAAAACTACTTACAAAGCTCAAAATGTCTTCAAAATCTTGTCCATTGTGAAACGAGTTATTCTTCTTGCCACTAACTATCTCAAGTACCAATATTCCAAAGCTAAAGACATCTGATTTAACTGAGAATTTCCCTTGCATAGCATATTCGGGGGCCATATATCCACTGCATACATTTGCAATTTTTCAAGTTCAATATGAGATTTATTATTATTTTTTGCAACAAGATAGATAGTTAATCGTCTTCTACTTACTAGGTTCCCACGATTCTACTTGTATTTCCTTGAGTCTCATCTCTAACCGACAATCTAGCCATTCCAAAATCTGCAATCTTGGGATTCATCTCGGCATCTAAAAGGATGTTACTAGCTTTCATATCTCTGTGAATGATTCGTACTCTTGAATCTTCATGAAGATACAAGAGTCCTCGAGCAATCCCTCCTATGATTTTGTATCGCCTTTGCCAATCCAATTGTACTCGCTTGATAGGATCTTAACCGATATAATAAAAGAAAATCAAACTTGGAAAGATAATTAAACATTGAAATGATGCAAAGTTTTAATACCATACCAAATAAGAATTGATCAAGGCTCGAGTTAGCCAAGAGCTCGTAAACAAGGAGTCTTTCGGTTCCTTCGACACAAAACCCAAGAATTCTAACCAAATTCCTGTGTTGTAGTTTGGCAACCAACATGATCTCATTCTTGAATTCTTGTTCACCTTGTCCAAACTCTCTAGATAATCGTTTTACAGCAATCTCTTGTCTATTAGAAAGCATACCCTATTGACATAAGCATAAACACAAATGTAAAACATGTTGATTTATATTATAATTACCACAACTTTTAATCTCAAGGAAACTAAATGAAAATTTTAACCTTGTAAACAGCACCGAAACCACCTTGCCCGAGTCTATTTGCATCAGAAAAATCTTCGGTCGCTTCTTGAATTGATTCAAAGTCGTATTGCATGATTTCAGTTGAGCTTATATCATCATTCGTAGCTTAAGATGAGTCAATGATCACAATATGAAGTAAAATTTAGTGATTAATTATTATACTTTAGGCATAATTAGCTAGGGAATAAATGGTAAACATGTGTCTCACAGTCAAGTTTTTGGAGTGGCTTCTTTTTGGGAATCTTTCGTTTGCCCTTCCTTGAGAAAATGAACCAAAGAAAGATTATCAACATAACGCCAACCACACTTGAAATTGAAGCAGCAACAACTATGATTGTTCTATTGCTGTTGTCATTGTTGTTTCCTGTATAAATTCACAGTGGTACCAAATTCATTTTGTGTGCTGATAAAATTGAAAAATATATGTTATAATATTAACCTTTTCTAAAAAAAATTAATTATCATGAAAATTAAGTATTAAATAACTTATATATTGGAATGAAAAACTAAACCCTTTAAGTCGGTTTAAGAAATTGTAGATTTCAGTTTATTAATCAGTTCTATCATTTTATTTTAATGACAAAAATTATTGCAAATAATAAATTATACTTAGAATTTAGTTTAAAAACAAAAATTATTGCAAATAATAAATTATACTTAGAATTTAGTTTAAAAATTAAAATTTATTTATTTCAAATTGTAATTGAATAGTTAAAATCTTAATTAGTAAGAGAAATGTTCATGTATAATTATATCTTAATGTATATGGGAGGGAAAAGATGAATGATAAATTTAACGAAAAAATCAGTCAAGTCAAAGCAAGTCCACGAATCTGACGTGGCCTGCTAGATTGTCCTCACGTCACGAAAACGCTCATTTCAGGAAAAACAAAATCATTTTTTATTTTTTTGTCCCGAAATGACCGTTTCGGGACATTTTTAAAACTTTCTCTCCTACCCACATGGCATGCCACGTTGATTCATGGACTTATTTTCGTTAATTTTTTCGTCGAATTTATCATTTTTCAAGAAAAAATTCTAACTATGAGAGGGTGTGGGTACGGTATATTATAAATATTTTCGAAAATTTTGATATAAGAGAAAGCATACCGTTAATACGGTCATAGCAGTATACTGCAATTTTGGTAGGATAATACCTAATAATAAAAATTGTTAAGTTATAAAAATATATATGTTAAAAAATTAATAGCTTCAAAAAAATCAAAATTTTTAACATTTTGTAGTAGGAAATTTTCGTATCAGCAAAAATATCCATAATTTTTAACCTTTAAGTATGATAGATGTCCAACGATTATACCTTCTCTAAATTAAATTAGAGTGGTTTCATAAATGGTGAATTATTCAATTTAGTCATACTCTTTCTAATAATATAATTGTAAAAAGAATATATATATATTTTTTCACAAACCGAAAATAAGAAAAGAGTAAAATAAAAAAAAAAAATACTAATGATGTAGCTGACTGTCACATCCATCATAAATATAAATTTTGATCTAACAAGTTACCTGTAGGCGGTGCTTCCGCCGGAGAGGGTGGCGGTGAGTTAACTGGAGGTGGTGGTGGTGATAAAGCTTGAACAGCCGTCTCATTATAAAACAGATAGGTCTCAAATCTCAAATAACAACTCGGATTAACAACTCTACCCCCTATTTTCCCATTACAACAATCGTAGATCTGAGGGATTTTACCATTTAAGCAATTACTACAATCCCGCTCCGTCAAATCCGGAGTGCACTGCATCATCCCATATAGGGTCCTGAAATCTGGCCCTTCCATATTCCCCACCGCGAATTTCCGACGAGATCCGCCAGCCGCCGCCTTGACCGTCAGATCGTTGAGCAACGACCGTAAGTCCTGGTTGAACTCGCTCAGGCTGGTGGCGTTGTTCACATTCGACAAGTAGAAAGTGTTGTCACTCGTTGGAGAAACGGATAAGGACTGGTTAGAGTAACGCAGCATGCAGAAATCATACCAGCTGACCGCCTCCTTATCGCCGGGGCAGAGTTGCGGTAGTTTAGCAATAGAGTCGTTGACGCAGCTGATACATTCGTGAAGTTGGACATCTCCACGGCAGAGGACGATGGCGTATGGTCGTTCGGAATCTTCACCGGAGGTGGAATTGGCGAACCCGAATGAATCCACGGCTGATGGGAGAGATGTGAGGAGATTGTTGAGGTTTGTTTGGTAATTGCTGTTGTTGGTGTAGTTTTTGTTGCCGCAGAAATGGAAAAGGACGTCCGGTTGGGAACTAACCAAACAGAGAATTGCCAAGAGAAGGGTAAAGACGATTGTAAAATGACCAGCCATTTCTTTGGTCTGGCTAGTTTGAATTGAACCTCCATTTAATAGATATCCTTCTTACTTTTCTCTTTTTCCGTGTGGAAAAAGTCAATAATAACACATTACAACTTTTTGCATTTATTTCAAACTGTTATTATTATTTAAAATCTCATTAGGTGATTAATTTCATTATTTAAAACTAATAAGATCATTAGAAATACAGCTGTATAGATAGTGAAAGGTCTAAATGAAAGAAAGTCATGGTCAATAGTTTTGAATAAAAACCTCGTGATTTTGATAGGACTTGATTAATATAGTTAAATAACCAACTTATAATAAAATACACTTATATGACAATTTTAATAATATTAATAATGCTGGACCAATATGGTCCTTTACTCTCCAATCTCGGTCTCATCGAGGATATGGATCTGTAATGGAAACATGGTTGATGGATGAATGGATGGTTCGAATCTCGGTGCTAACATCTATAAGGAATCCCGGTTTTGAAGGTATGGCCATACTAACCGTCGAGCTATTGAGCATTAGCATGACCAAAGCCATTGTCGGCCTCTTCGCTACAACTTCTTGCACACATAATAGACCGATATGAATGCATCTCATCTTTTCGCTTAAAGAACCGTCGATTATTGTTGGATCAATTAGGTTTTTTATCTTCCCTTTTCTCCATTTCTTCCAAACCTTGTGTAGAAAACAAAATTATAGAAACTAAAATCGATTTTATTTGATTAAATAATTCATATACTTACATAGCTCAAGAGATGTTCGGTAACATGTCCTGATCTCTCACGAGAACTATTGCTCTTGCCACTAACAATTTCAAGAATCAACACGCCAAAGCTAAAGACATCCGTTTTATCAGAATATTGACCATAATTTGCGAACTCGGGAGCTATATAGCCACTGTAATGTTATTAATAGAAAACAAATGTTATCAATAACCATTTTACCTATTAGGCTATTACCCACTTCAATCATTAAGAAAAGATAATACTTACTAGGTACCCACGATTCTTTTGGTTTTGTGTTGACTGTTGTCAACCATAAACAATCTCGACATGCCAAAATCTGATATACGTGGATTCATCTTGTCGTCTAGCAATACATTGCTAGCTTTAAGATCGTGATGAATGATCGTAAGACGAGAACCTTCGTGAAGATATAGAAGTCCACTAGCAACACCGACTATAATTTTATAACGTGTCTCCCAATTCAATAGCATTCGTCTGATTGGATCTATATGGCAACAACCAACAAGATTATCAATATTAATTTCATAATTTTCATATGAGTAGAAATTAAGATAGAAAGAATGGTACCAAAAATGAAATGATCGAGGCTCTTGTTAGGTACAAATTCATAAACAAGTAAACGCTCTTTTCCATCCAAGCAAAACCCAAGAAGTTTAGTGAGATTCCGATGGTGTAGCTTAACCATTAAGGTAATCTCATTCTTAAATTCTCTTTCCCCTTGTTTAGATCCCTGGGCTAGCCTTTTCACAGCAATTTCTTGTCCATTTGGAAGCTTTCCCTGAAGAGAGAATATGAACTTTAGTATTTTTATTCCAAAGTTTCTATAATCAACTCTTAATTAGAACATTAGCACCTTGTATACTAGACCAAATCCTCCCTTCCCGATCTGATTTTCACTGGAGAAGTTATTTGTGGCCTCCCTCAGTTTGTTTAGCTCAAATTGTAAGGAATGTTCATCTTGATAGACTAAGTTTGAAAAAAATTCAAATCAGAAAGGTGAAAATTAGGACTAGGGTTCAAGAAGAGGAAATTGTACCAGAATCCTGCTGTTGGCGCCTCTCATTTGATGCCTTTCGGTTCAAATCTTCAGAATTGAAAACATTCCGTCTGTAATTAGTATCCAAACTCAAACCCTCTGCAAAACCAATACATATATCTTAAATTTGATCTATAAACGTTAAAGAGAATGTTTAATGCACTACCTTCATCATGTTCCTTCATTTTTCTTAACTTTGAAGAGATTCCAGTGATTATTGTTAGAAACACTAACAAGGAAATCACGGGAACTACCACAAGAACGATTGTCTGGAGTTTATCATTTCCGCCGTCTGCAAAACTAACTGGATTATTGACAAGAAACTGAATCTATGGTGCAGAAATTAGTGTTGAAATCTTACTGACGTGCCTTTATTCCCTGCCGCGGTAACCGACGGAGTCGAATTGGCGGTCGGTGGTGGCGGCAGTAAAGGAGGTGGCGGAGAGAGTGGAAGCACCTCAACGTTAGGCAAGTATTCGTAAAACATAGACAAATCATACTGAAAAATGCAGCTAGGTGTCAAAAGAGTTACAGTTCGTTTCCTGTAACATGTCCGATTATATTGATCGATTGCATCTCTAAGACAATCATTACAATCGCTCGGCGATAACTGCGGCACACATTGCATCAACGCATATACGTTACTGAATCCTCCAAAGCTTCTGTTTCCTGTGGCCATTTTCAGTTCCGGTGAAGAGAATCCTGCTGCCTTAATTACTAGATCGTTAGTCAAATCGATTAAACTTTGATCAAAATCGTCAGCATAATACTCTATGTTAGCAGTATTAAACACGCATAAAGACGGATAAGCATTCATTGTATTGAAAAACGACTGATTCGAGCACTGGACGATGCATCTGTCGTCTCCCCAATTGACAGCGTCGATTTGATTGGGACAGTTGTTTATGATGTCTCTGCTAGGATTATCGATACATTTAAAACAATTCTCGTCGGAGAGGTCACCTCGACAAAGGCCGCGGGCGTAGACGGTGTTGGAACCCTGGCCTACGATGGTACTGTAGTAACCGCCGTTTGTCGTGACGTTGGAGGCGAGGGAGGAGAGAACGAGGTTGCGGTTGTGGCCGTATGTGCTGTTAGCTGTGAAGTTTTTGGATCTGTCGCAATTTTGACCGGCGGTTAGTATAGACAGGATGAGGAAAATGAAGAGGATGAGTAATAACCTTGAGGAAGAAGCCATTGTTAAGAATAAGAACTGATCCCAGGAGCTAATATGGCTCTTTTTGTAGTTTAGCGGTGAACCGTCACCTATGTCAACAGGTCAACTGTCTTCCTAATTGTTTTTTTTTTCCTCAAAACTTTTTTCAATCAAATTTTTTATTTTATTTTTTTATTATTTTTTAATTTTTAATTTTTTTTTAGGCGTGTATTGATGTAAAATGCTAAGAGAACTAGTATGAAATAATTGACATCTTTCTATTGGATTGAAAATTTTAAAATTCTCTTTACTATTACATTTTAAAATCTAATAAAAATATAACACATCATTTTTCTATATTTTTCCGTTAATTTTTAATACTCTTCATTTAAAAAAAAAATGATAATAAAATTTTTTATCGCAATAATAAATTGTTATTTTCTCCATAATTCACTTAAGTCCCCTTCAAAATGTCTAAACAATTTTAAGGAAATTGAGTGAATTATGAATAACGTTTTTGTTGACTTGACTTGTTCAGATAAATATAGCTGAGTCATGAATTCATGGTATTTTTATTGTCAAATACTAAAGTCACATTTTTATCTTTATTTTTATTTTTTGTGACCAATCATTTTATGGAGTGATTCTAGTTCAATCAACTTATTTGTTTTTCTTATTTCAGTTGTAATTGTTTGTTTTTGTCATTTTATTGAATGAATAATCATTGTTCCCTTTGTATTTTTTTTTGTCAAAATATTTAATTTCATTCATTTTTTTTTTTTGTAACGAGTAATGATAAATTTCAGAAAATTTTGTAGACATTTTTTTAATGAATGGTGTGTAATATCAGGAGTCAATAAATATCTAAGAGAAGATAAAAAATTCAAATTTCATTCAAATCATAAAATGACATATTTTATGTTTATTATCATTCACAATCTAACCTATCATTTTTTTTTACTTTTTTTTATTATATATTAAAATTTTATTTAGTTAAGTCAATATTTATTTTAAAATAATGTAGTGATTATCGAAATATCTCATAACCAACCAACCAACCCGGCCAAGATACTATTGACTAACTCTCAGTCTCATCTTCATTTTCATTTTGGTTGGTGACATTCATCCCCCAAGTGTCTTGATCCTTCTAATCATTTTTTTCTCTTTATCATTTTGTTTTATTATAGTTCAATAACTTCAGTTAATTAATTGATTAATGATACGGACAAATATTTGAAAAGAATTTTATATATAATGAATGATATGTTATTTCAAATAAAAATTTAAATATTCTCTCTTTTATTAAACTTTTAATTTAAAATTACACATTATTCTCTACTCACACACAATTAAAATAAAAAACTTCTTAAGAATTGAGGTGATATTTAAATCCACCTCGGAATTTGTGTTACAAGGCAGAAGGTGAAAAAAACTATATATTTTTCTTTTTTTATATTCTAGGTATTCTCATGTCATGCTCATCAGTGAAGATGGACACATCAGAAAAACTAGAACATGAAAGAGCTAATGAAAAAAAAAGTATTTACAAAAATGTTAAATAATTTATACTAGTTACATTTCCTCTTCTAGATCGGGTAGATATATATGTTACCCATGTTTCAAATAATTTTTTTCCGAATTATTCACTTTTTTATTTTTTTCCCAAAATTATTTACCCACTTTACATTATTAATTAACTTATTAATTAAAGTCCTCTCCTAACCCAATAATTAATCACTCTTTCTCTCAACCCAATATTTATTAACCATCTCTCTTTAACAATTAATTAATCTACTCTTTTTATAAACTATTAATTAACTCATTAATTAACCTCATCCTCTCAATAAATTAATTAAATATATTATATAAATATTAAAATAAAATAACACAAATATTTTATTTTTATTTAAATTTATAAATATAATATATAGATATATAGTTAAAATTAAATACACAAATTAAATAATTTAAATAACTATTATAAATTAAAATAAAATAAAATACACTAAAATAAAATACGTTACATAAACATTAAAATAAAATACATTACATAAATACTACATCACAATAAAATACATAAACATTACAATAAAATAAATTACATAATAAATATTAATCATGTTTAGTATATCGCAAACTACGTCGTGTATATCTTTCTTGTCCACATCGTCCACGTACTCTCACTTTTCAAGGGAGTGGTTAATTAATGAGTTAAGAGAAGACTAATTAATTGGTTAATTAATAATGTAGAGAAGGAAGGTAGTTAGTTAATTTGGAAAAAAGAATGAAAAGATGTGTTGTGCGGAATGCAAGAAAATGATGAACAATGAAGTGTGGAAATAAACAGATGAAGAGAAATTTCTAATTGTCAAAAGATAAAGATAAAACAGATTACAACAAAAGAAATAAACTACGCCTATAAAAGTGCTGAAAACAAGAAACGTAAATACTAACTTAATTTTGCATAACTGTAGAATTAAATGTGATATTAATTCCTATACTAAAGGCAGATCGTTACAAATCTCCACCTTGCCTTAGTATCACCCAACAAGAAGAGCCTGATCAAACTACTTCCAACTGTCAACATTTAGCAGGTCCAAACAATGGGTGAATTTGTTAAGTGGAACCGGCTTCGTGAACATGTCAGCAGGATTATGATGTGTGCTGATCTTCTTCACTTTGATTCTCTTCTTAGTACGAAGAAAATGATAACGAACATCAATATGTTTGGTTCTATCATGATGCACTTGATCTTTGGCCAAACAAATAGCACTTAAGCTATCACAAAAAACAATTGCCTGATCATGATGGATACCAAGGTCACTGATTAATCCTTTCAATCATATACCTTCCTTGGCTGCTTCAGTTAGCGCCATATACTCAGCCTCGGTAGTGGACAACGTCACCGTCGACTGTAATGTTGCCTTCCAACTAACCACAGAGTCACCAAGGGTGTAAACATAACCAGTCATTGATCTTCTACCATCGATATCTACAGCATAATCTAAGTCAGAATAACCAGTTACGAGACACTGATTATTACTCCCATAAATGAGACCAACATCGGATGTGCCTCTCAGATAGCGAAATATTCTCTTTACCGCTTGCCAGTGTTCCTTACCAGGTCGAGACATAAACCTGCTAATAACACTAACTGAATACGCAATATCAGGTCTAGTGCATACCATGGAATACATTAAACTACCCACTGCACTAGCATACGGTACATTAGACATGTATAACTTCTCAGCTTCAGACTGGGGTGCGAATGCAGACAAATGATCAGTAACAGCTGCAGGAGTATTGAGAGCCTTTGTTGTACTCATCCCAAAACGAGACAACATTTTCAAAATATAACTATTCTGTGAAAGAAATAGCTTCTTTTGAACTCGATCTCTTACTATTTCCATGCCCAGAATTTTTCGTGCTCCACCTAGATCTTTCATATCAAACTCAGAACTAAGAAGGTCTTTCAGTTTTTGAATCTCCGACATCTTCTTGGCTGCGATTAACATGTGGTCTACATACAGGAGTAAATAAATCAAAGAACCATCACTGACTTTGTTGTGATAGACACAACAATCATATGCACTCCTATTGTAACCATGTTCAATCATGAAATTGTCAAACCACTTATACCACTGTCGAGGAGACTGTTTAAGTCCATACAAAGACTTCTTCAGACTACAAACATGTGTTTCCTTACCAGGAACAAGAAATCCTTCAGGCTGACTCACCAGTATATCCTCTTCAATCTCACCATGTAAGAAAGTCGTCTTCACGTCTAATTGCTCGAGTTCCAGATCCTGATGTGCTACTATAGCTAGTAGTACGCTGATAGAAGTGTGTCGGACTACAGGTGAGAATATCTCATTGTAGTCTACGCCTTCCTTTTGACTGAATCCCTTTGCAATTAATCGTGCTTTATATCTGGTCCCTTCAGCACTAGAGGTTCCATCATTCCTTTTGAAAATCCATTTACACCCAATGACTCTTCTTCCCTTAGGTAAAGTAACCAGCTCCCATGTATTATTCTTGTGAAGTGATTCCATCTCCTCACACATGGCAGCAATCCATTGCGCAGAATCAACACCATTAACAACTTCATTGTAAGAAGATGGCTCGTTATGTATGACATCTTCAACTACCTGAAATGCATAACTTACCATTTCTTCAGTATCATTTATAGAGGGACTGATTGTCCTACTTCCAGGATCAGTTGAGATCTTTCTTCCCTCGAATGAATTAACCTGTTAGGAGCTTTAATTTGCCTTCTAGGTCGTGTTGCAATGTCAGATTGACTTTCAGGTGCTCCAAATTGATAAACTTCCTCAGATGGCTTATCAGTATCGTGTGTCATGTTAGTTGTCCCTTGAACTGGAGCCACCTCAAACTCCACCTGTTTCTCGGTATTATTATTTTCTCCAGAAAGTGATGGCTTGATAGAGGAGTTAAGTATAAACTTCTCATTAAAGGTGACATCCCTGCTGAGGATTACTCTACCTTCAGAAGATGACCAGATTCTATATCCCTTGACTCCATCTCCATAGCCCATGAAAATACCCTGTTTTGCCCTTGGTTCCAACTTTCCTTCATTAACATGATAGTAAGATGTGCACCCAAAGACTTTCAAATGAGAATAATCAACGACATTACCAGACCATATCTCGTAAGGGATTCTGCAATCAATCCCAGTGTGTGGTGCACGATTTATCAGATAGCAAGCTGTTAAGACAGCCTCGCTCCAGTACTTTCTAGTCAATCCCGCATTAGAGAGCATGCTTCTAACTCTCTCTAACAATGTTTGATTCACCATTTCTGCTACACCATTCTGTTGTGGTGTACCTCGGACAGTGTGATGTCTTGCAATCCCCATATCCCTACAGAACTCATTAAACTCAGATGAACAGAATTCAAGTCCATTATTTGTTCGCAGCCTCTTAACCTTCTTTCCAGTTTGATTCTCCACCAGTGCCTTCCAATGTTTGAAGGTCTTAAATACCTCGCTCTTATGTCTCAGAAGATACAACCAGGTCATCCTTGAGTAATCATCTATGAATATTACAAAATAGCTATAACCTCCTATACCTTCAACTTGAGCAGGACCCCAGCAATCAGAGTGGATATAATCTAGTGTGCCCTTAGTTTTGTGAACTCCCTTACTGAACTTGCGACGATGTTTTTTTCCCGAAAATGTAGTGTTCACACAACTCAAGGTTGGTAACCTTGTGGCCAGATAGAAGATCTTGTTTGGACAGAATTTGCATCCTCCTCTCCCCCATATGTCCAAGTCGCATATGCCACAACTTGGTTACATCAGGGTGCCAATTCACAGAATTGGATGCGACCGCAGCGAAACCTGTCAGCGTCTTACCTTGTAGTATATACAAGGTATTCTGTTTGATACCTTTCAGTATTATTTTTGAACCTTTACTGATGCACAATGTTCCTTCTTCACCACTAAACTTAAAACCTTTAGCATCTAAAATTCCTAAAGATATTATGTTCTTCTTCAGTTGAGGAACATGCCGAACGCCAGTTAGGGTCCGTATCTTACCATCATCAGTCAGAATCTTGATAGTCCTAATACCCACCGTTCTACATATGGCATCATTTCCCATGACAACGTTTCCACCATCATAATCTTCATAGGTATCGAACCATTCTTTGTTCGGACTCATATGATATGAACACCCTGAATCCAACACCCACGTATCAATAGGGTGTAGAGAAGCGTTAGCTATAAGGGCAATGTCCTCCTCCGAGTCGGTGTCTCTATCTTTATGTGCTATCGCAGCCGTAGAATATTTGCCCCTTTTCTTAGGACAATTATTCTTCTAGTGACCAGGTTCTTTACAATAATTGCAGATGTCTTTAGCATTAGGGCCCTTAGCTTTGTATTTCTGATCCTTCTTCTTTCCAGATCCTTTGTAGTTGACTGTGTTGGCAATCAACCCAGATGCTTGATTGTCTACAATTTCACCGTTCGCCTTATGACGCAGTTCTCTAGTATGAAGTGCTGACCGAACTTCCTCTAGAGTTACAGAGTCTTTACCCACAACGAACGATTGAACAAAATTTTCAAATGAGTTGGGTAAAGATACCAACAGAATTAATGCAGCATCTTCATCTTCGATCTTAACATCTATATTTCTCAATTCAAGTAATATAGTGTTTAACTTATCAAGATGTTCACGAAGAGACTTACCTTCAAGCATACGAAGACTGAACATACGTTGCTTCAATAACAACTTGTTAGTCAGTGACTTTGTCATGTACAAAGCCTCTAACTTCGACCACAGACCGATTGCGGTATCTTCATCTGATACCTCAGTAATCACTTCATCAGCCAGACAGAGTAAAATTGTTGAGTGCGCCTTCTCTTCCAAGACCTCAAGCTCAGTAGTGATTTTACCAGAGGAAGACTCCTTTGCAGGACCTGCAACTATCTTCGCCTTTTCCTTCGACAATGGTGCCCAGACGCCTTGTTGTTTAAGCAAGGCTCGCATTTTGATCTGCCATAGACCAAAACTGTTTCGCCCTGTGAATTTTTCGATTTTTAGATTCATTGAAGACATTCTCTCGCCAGAAAACAAAAGTGATAATCTGATCGGATCTAACCCGCTCTGATACCAATTGTTGTGCGGAATGCAAGAAAATGATGAACAATGAAGTGTGGAAATAAACAGATGAAGAGAAATTTCTAATTGTCAAAAGATAAAGATAAAACAGATTACAGCAAAAGAAATAAACTACGCCTATAAAAGTGCTGAAAACAAGAAACGTAAATACTAACTTAATTTTGCATAACTGTAGAATTAAATGTGATATTAATTCATATACTAAAAGCAGATCGTTACAAGATGGGTAGTTAAAAAAAATTATTTAAAAGATAAGGCCTTGTTCGGATTGGGGTTTTTGAAAAAACCTAGAGAAAGAAAAAAATAATGATTGGTGATGATTTTGAGGAGTTGATGATTATTTTTGATAAAAAGACTTAAAGGGTATTGATATATATTAATAAAATAAAAAGAATAATTTAAAATAGAGAGTATTTTAGTATTTTGATTATAAAATAAGTGATGTGATTTTTGAAAACTGATCAATTGAAAATTTGTTGAAAATTTGATTTGGAATGAATTTTTAAAAAATTAAAAAAAACACGGTCTAAGTATCAAAACGTTCTATGTTTTTATATGAGTTAGATACTTCTCACTGTTTTCTCTTTTGTGTCAGATATATATTTTTTTTAAATAAATCTTGTGAGTCTTATCTAGAGTCTCAATTATCGCGTTTTGGTTGTTTTTTCTTGGAATAATCTTACTACTTTTCCATGCAAGTTTCTCAAATTGGGTTATTTAAATAATAATTGAAATATTTAAAAATTTATTGTTGGTGAAAATTTTGAGAAATTATTTTCTTATAAAAATATTTTTAAAAATAATATATAATAATAAAATAAATTATTATTTTTAATAAATAATATTTCAATATTTTTTTACTAATAAATTAATTGATATGAGAGAAAATAAATTATGTTTAATTAGGTGTAGATTATTTTTAGTAACAAACATATCAATTTGTTGCATCTCAATGGAGGAATGTATATAAACAAAAAATTAAAAAAAAGCTATAGTTAATAGTGAAAGATAAAAGAAGAAGGAAATGTGCCAATAGTGAAAGTCAGGTAGAAGAAGAATTTGGTGTTAATTGTCTATCTCACTTTCTTTTGTAAGCAAAAGACATGGTGTGTTTTTTTATTTACAATGATTCTTAGAAGTAGTTTGATAAAGATTTTATTTTGAAAATTTTATTCAAAATGCAATCTTCTAGTTATATTTTAAATAACTCAAATATAATATTAAAATACATTTACTTTATTTTTATAAAATTTTAATATAAAATATTAATAGAATTGAGTTTTTTGTTTATAAAATATTAATAGAATTGAGTTTTTTTGTTTGTTTAATGTAATAGATATAATGGGAATAGTATGAAATTGATTTAATGATGAAATTTTGTCTCTGGATGATTAGGTTTTATGTCATTGTTAATGAGAGTTCTTAGTGATTTTTCGAGAGTTCCCGAGAGATCAGATATGTGATCCATTCTCTCATTTCTTATTTGTCATTGTTATGGAAACCCTTTAAAAAATTATGTCTTTAATAAAAAACTCGGGGACTCATACATAGAGTGAGTTGTTGGACAAAATATATCCATTTGTCATATCACATTTGTTTTCGCTGATGACACGCTATGCATGATTAATGCCACCTACGGTAATTTTAAATAACTTCGAGATATTATATGGTTATTAGTGCATATTCTGGTTTTCAAATTAATCTTAATAAGTAGACATCTTTTTCTCAAATTCAGTTTTAAATAGAAGGATGAGGTTAATAAATGTGTTGGGTTTAAAATTGATGTTGTTATATCACTTATCTTGGTGTACCATTGAGTACTAATTACGATTCAAGGGCTTTTGGGACCTGATTATCACTCAAATGTAATATAAACTATTTAGATAAAAAAAAATAATCTCGAAAGAGGGTCGGTTAATCCTCATTATGATTGTGTTGTCATCTATGCCCACATATATAATGTCTTTATTCATATTTCCCAAGAGTGTGGTAGTAAAAATTGAGATAATAATGTGTATGTAACGCCCTAAACCCGAGTACCGTTACCCATGAGAAAATAGACTATAAATATCTCCGAGCAAACCACTAGACCACCACAACCCAAACTCAAAAAGTACACATGAAGCTATCTATATAGTACATTAGCCTCACTTTTATAAGAAGTTCATGTTACTATGATTTCCCAATTTGAGACATCATAATCTCCCCACTTTGCTCACCTGACGTCCTCGCGGCGATCTTATTTGTAGTCCTAAACTCTAGTTAGAACTGTAGAAGTGACTCACGTTGTACTTTGTTCTTACGAGATTCAAGATGTGCTCCTTTGTGACACTTTGTTCCTACTATTGGGTCGGCTCTGATACCATTTGTAACTCTCCAAACACGAGTACAATTACTCGTGAGGAAATAGACTATAAATACCTTCGAGCAAACTATTGGACCACCACTACCCAAACTCAAAAGGTACCCATGAATGTATTTATAGTCTATTAGCCTCAGTTTTATAGGGGGTTCATATTTATTAAAATTTCCCAATGTGGGATATCATAGTGTAAATTCCTCTAGGGATCTTCCTAACTTATTATTTTATTATCTAGTTAGTTGGGACAATGTTAAATATCAAGGAGATCTAAATATTTGAGATTTTTTAATAAGGCTATTATATCAAAATGGTGTATTAGATTTGTAACGGAACCGAATAGTCTTTGAGTATCGATAATTTGAAATAAGTATGATCAAGATTGGTCTAGCTGGTTCACCAAAATGTCTAATTATCTAGTTGGGTGTAGCGTTTGGAGGCTAATTTATTCTATGTAGAAAAAATTTCGCGAGTAGTCCAGATTCATTTGGGGATGGTTTTTCGATCAACTTTTAGACGACATTTGGTGTAGTGTCAAAAGTCTAACTACAACGTATCTTGTTCTATTGTCATATTTAGATTAAAGACATATTTGATCATCGATCTAGTGATTTTGCTAGCCGAATTAGATATAGAACGAGATTAAACAGTAGGATGAATTCATCACATAATAAAGTTTCTTTTTTGATAAAACGCAAACAAGTGTCCTCGTCTGAACAAGACGTTATGCATTAACAAGACATTGATAGTTTCTATTTGGGACATTGTTATAATTATTCGCTAAGATAATTTCATACAACTTTTATTGGGAGAAGCTTTGGGAGTCAAAAATTCCATTCAAGATCTCATTTTTTGTATAAAGCGTTAATATAGTGAAATTTTTACGGATGATATATGAATGAAAAAATGTTGTATTATGGTAAGTCGATGTCGTATGTATCACGATGCAATTGAATCGACAATTGATTTATTGTTACATTGTCATGAGGTGACTAGTATCTAGAGTCTCTTGTTGAGTATTATTGATATTTATTGGGTGATGTCCAAGTCTTTAGTAGTAGTTGGGAAACTTGGATTGATGCGGCTGATATGAAAAACATACATATTTGGGTTATCATCCCAATTATTTTTTAGTGGACTATCTGGTTGGAAAAAAATCATCGAACTTTCAATGATCGTAGTTGTCTGATGCGTATCATTCATAATTTTATTGTTATGATATTTTCTGAGATTCGTTTCGAAAAAACGGTAGAGTCGATTGAGAAGTTAATCGTCTTTCTTGAAACCTACGAGCTCGATAACCTAATGAGTAACATAGTTTTTTTCATGTTATTTTTTGTCGTTATGCTAAATGATTCTTATATTTTTAATATAGATGTACCATTTATATATATATATATATTATAGTAAAAAACCAATTAAACATGAACGACACGATCGACACAAACAATACGATCGGTATGAATGACACGATTCACAAAGTAAGTTCTGCTAATCCTAAATCTCTCAGAGTTGCATCAATAGCTTTTATGGACATTTATTTCATAGTCGTGAGCGTTAGTTAGTTCTATAATCTTGGGTTTTCTTAAGAGTTTCCTTTCGAAGTGATTTAGTCGCTAAATCTTCAGAGTTTTTGAATTGCCTTGTTTATGCATTTACTCTAATTTATTATTGTGTTCTGCTCTTTAACAATGGGGGAAAATAATAAAGCCAAGGAAGTCAAAGAGTTTGTTATGAATGGTTTTAAGAAGAATGCTGAAAAAGAAATCGAAATGATTGCTGAATAAAGCATTCAAGAAAAATAGGACAAAAGCAAAGTAAAGTCAAATGTTATGGAAAATTTTGAAGAAAATAATGCAGGAAAGCAGGGAAAGAAGGTTTCTAAAGAAAATAATACAGGAAAGCAAGGAAAGAAGGAAAGAGACTAGAATGTTGGTTACAATGAAAGAGTCAATCTGTTTGGCTTAAAAAAAACAAATCATCAAGCTCCTGATGCATTCTAAAAAAAGGAGAGATTGTTATTAATAAGGAGAAAATTTAGCATATAACAATTCAACTCAATATTCATTATCTTTAGGACTGAAATTTGTTGAAGAAGGAAAAATATGAAGAAATAGTAAATTGGTTAGTGGCTAAATGAGGGAGCTAATGAAGTCTCCTAAATCAAAGACATATACTATTAGGAGCAACTCCACTTGGAAAGTAAATAAGGTATAGAATAAAAATGCAGGAAAGAAAGTTGAAGACCATGCCTACAAAGGGAAAATCTTCTTGTAGAATGTTAAAATAAAAGTGAAGGTACTTAATTATCCTTTTGAATTTAAACTGCCTAATGAAGTAAAAGAAAAGTGTATAAAAGAATGGGAAAATATGGTGATAGAGAATTATATTGGGAAAATATAGTATCATTCACAATCACCAAATAAACTTTAATGAAACAATTGAAGGAAAAAGGCTAGAGAAGATCTCTATAAATATCCATTATCTCTACTTTATTCAATTCAAGAAGGGGTCGAATGTGGATGAAATTATAGAAAATAGGCATACACATATTGGATCCAACTACATGAAGTTGGAAAGATGGTCTGAAGATTTGAACCTATTAAGTAAACCTAAGGAGACAACACATATATGGTTCAAGCTTTAGAATATCCCTACACACATGTACAAAGCAGAAGTCATTAGTCAATTTACAGGGTTATTGGGAAAACCATTATACATGGACCCAATAATAGAAGGAGGAAAGAACCTATCCTTTGCTAGAATTAGCATAAAGGTGAATTCTCATAGCACATCGCCGAATAATATGATAGTGATCGATAGGAAAGGAAAATCTACAATCATGAGAATCACTTATGAGTGGAGACCACGCAGGTGTGTATTCTGCAATACTTTCCAACATGTCAGCACGAAATGTGCTCAAGTTATGTAAGAAGAGAAAAAGATACTAAAAGATCAAGAAGTAAAAAATCAGGAAAAGGAAACAAAGGAGTCTAAAAGAAAAGAGAAAAAGAAAATGAATAGAATCCAAGGAGGACTCTGAAAAGGAAGAAAGTAATGAAATTGAAGGAAAGAGGTTAAGGAAGTTTCTTTGAAGAAAAGAATAAATGTAGCAATGAAACAAGAAATGAAGAAGATGAAGGAAGTTGAATATCAAACAATTTAAACTGTAAAGAGGAAACTAGAGAGGAGGATACTTAGAATAATCAAGCCGAAGTAAGGGTTACCAAGACTGTTATATAGAATACCATAGCTGAAGCTAAAAGAAACAAATACAATAATCCTGAAACTCAAGTTGAGAACGACAAAGATATGAATCCTGAAATTCTGAAAATGAATATTTTCTATCAGATTAGCACGGGTTCGTTCAAAGAAAGATTGCACAATGAGAATAAGAAAGTTTCATCATCTTATTCTATTTAAACTCCTTTCATCGCAAGAGGAAAGGAAAGGGGAATGGGAAGAAGGACACATGATGCAGTAGGCTTATATGGAAATAAACACCCTAATTGGGATAATTAGAAGTTTCTATTAATTGTAATATTTTAGTTTGTGATCTTTGTTGTATGATTGTGTGAATGTTACTAATTAGATACTTAAGAGTCTATTGATTATAATCATTTAATCATAGCTAGGGTCTGTCTAGCTATGATTCTCGACTCTCCCACTTTTGAGATTTTTAATTAAATATGGTATTAACCGTTTAAAAAAACAATAAATAAAAATCAAATAATTTGTTTTTTTTAATTAAACAAATTTGTTTGAATTCTTAGAAAAACTCAATAATCTCATATAACCAAAATATAAAATGCACATGTTCTTCATTAAGCTCTAAAGCATCCATGTTTGATCGATCTTTCATTCTCCATGCTGAATTGGTTTTGGGTCGAGTTCAATGATTATTTTTCCATATCTGTTTCAAGATCTTGATGACTTAACTCATACATACGATCACATTCATGTCTTTTGATATTAAGTTTAATTTTTAAGTAATGACTTCAAATACATCAATACATCTTACATGTTTTTTTTTGTTTTTTTTTTATATTTATTTGGATTTGGTTGATTGTCAAGATAATTACTTTGTCATACATGTTATAATTATCGAGTTTTGTCCTCCTAGTTAGTTAGAGAGACTCAACTTGGTGTGGGAACTTTATTTAGGCCCACATTGTATAATGTGAAGGAACATTATTTATTCATCTAGGTTATTTGAATTTTATATAATGTAAAGGAACATTATTTATTCATCTAGGTTATTTGGATTTTGTGAAATGAACAAGAAAAATAGAGAGAAAAGAGAGAACATATTAAGGGTTTGGATAGGAGCCGAAGAAGATTTATGTTTATCGGAGCATGCACCGTTTGATCGACTTCAAAAGTTGACAATTTTTTGGTTATTTATGATGATTCGTTCTGAACGATGACGATTTGTATTCTGAATTTTCTAAGTTAGTATAACAAAAAACTAGAATTGTATAATTGGTATTATAAGAACTAAAATTTTACCTACCCAATTTATAAATTTAAAAATAATTATTTTGATTATTTTTGAATAAATAAAATCAAAATAATTAAAACTCAGACCAAAATATTATTAAATAAATAATTAGATTAATTATTGTGATAATTAAATCCTAATTAATTTATGATAATGTCCAAGAAAAATAAATAAAATAATTTGGGATAAATGTTATACCTATTTTATCTCAAATTAACTTTATAAAAATTAAAATGAATTAAAATAAATAATTAGGATAAATGTTGTATCCATTTTGTTCCAAACAAATTATTTATTAAACCCAAAAATATATAAAAAAAAGTTTGGCAAAATATATGTCATATTTATTAATTTTTTTTTTTGTATATTTTAAAAATTGAAAACAGAGCCAAAAGGTTAAAAAAAATTAATTTCAAACAAACTCTTAGGCTGAAAATCGCATGTGATCATGTGTGGCCGAAATTCGAAAGAATCGTTACAGCAGGTACCACAAACTTTGGATGAGCGCTTGATCACCATCCAACGCCCAAGAGCCATCCGCGTAGCCCGCTTCAACGGAAGAAGAGTGCTTCTGCGCAACACCGGATTAGCAAACGGACACCTCATCATCGTTAGTCGAAACACGACAGAACTCCCGATTACGGACGAAACTCAGATGAAACAACAACGGAGTGTCTCGCGTTTGGATTTACGCCTAAAACGACGTTGTTTCACGCTTGGATTGTCTTCTTCATCGCGACGACGAATATGATAAGAACATATCCCGTCATGGATTTGTCAAAGATGAAACATCGTCGATAGTCCACAAAATGGCTAATTCGAAAGCTGAGATGATCACCCTATCACAGTGATCATTTCTCCTACGATCATAGGCCTCACCATGGCTTGATCGGGCAAGTAAGATGAAGAACAAAAAAACACCATTTATGGGTTTTGACTTAATCTGATCCACTTGCTTCACAAACCGGTTAAATGACACATCGAGATGATGTTCAAAATGATCATGAGAACTTGGTGAAGCTTTCCATGCTCTTGGATCAAAGGATCTAGACCTCAAATGAAATCACTAAGCCTACAGTTTGGGTGTCTTGAGGATTGAGAAACTTAACCTGAGTTTTAGCCAAGACCGAGGAAACTTAGCCCAAGGCTAACCCCCAAGACCGAGTGTTTTTCACACTCATGACCGACAAAAGTTAGTCCGAGGCTAACCTAAGACCTAATGTTCTTCACACTCAGGACCGACAAAGTTAGCTCAAGGCTAGCCTAGGACCGAAAACTTTTGCACCCGACCAAGAATTCCCAAACCTCGACTGAGAACTTCTAAAACTCGACCGATGACTTTAGCACTAAGGGACATCCACATCCAACTAAGAATTCTGACCCCAGACCAGGAGTTTCGACCTAGGACCGAGGGTTTTAGCCCCGATCAATGAAAATTGCACTTAGGACCGAGTGCACCGGTCCTAAGGTCTGTTTAGTTCCACTTAATTTTCAAAATTATTTTTATAATTTTGAAAATCCAAACTATTTTCTAAAAATATAAAAAAAAATAGAAAATGATTTCAAAATAATTTTAGATTTTTCATAAAAAAGTATTTTGATAAGGCCTCGTTTGGGGATTTATTTTTAAACCTAATGCCTTTAAAATTGATATTTTCTTCGATCATCGTCAACAACTACATATACCAACATTTAAATTGTTACAATTTTAAATACGCATGTTTAAGGCCGAAAGAATAATTGGTTAAAATAAAACGTTACACATCCAATTTTTCAAAAGTCTTAGATTTTATAAAGTATATAGTATAGACTATTTTTTAACGGGTATGAAGGATGTAGCGCAAAAGCTTTTTTTTCGAGTATCACCAAACAAAGAATCAAAACGAAACTCTAGTTAAAAATACGCTTATATACGTATACATTTTTATTGATTTTCAAACTAAAAATCAATTGACGATTTTTTTATCAAATAAATAATCTTTGAAATTAATTATTTTTAATTAATTTAAATAAATATTTCTGTAATCAATTTTTTATTTGATTATTTCAAATCTAGAAGATTATTTAAATTCGATCAAAAATTAATTATCATTATAATTAATTTTAAACTGTTAGGACTCGTTTTTATTAATCCTTCAAAGTAATGTTTTATTTAAAAGTTTTCTGACATGTAAACCGATGTTAAAACTTCTCAAACCTCGAACTTTTTCCGGGACAAGAATTTTTTGGGGTTACATAAATGGTTAGTTGATCTTGCTTTTTCCTGTTCTTAGTTGTAATTATTAAAATTGTTGTGTGATCTTGATGTAATTGATTAAACTCTAATTTGGTTATATATAGAGTGAATCCTTATTTGTAACATTGTTAATGATAGCGGATTGTTAAGTGGGCTATATAGGTTATGTGGTTTTTAATCTTGATTTGGAGAGATTTTCTACGCTAAAATTTGTCTTGTGTTGTCGTTTTAATTTTATTTTGTTTTTGTTCATCTTTTATACTCAATTTATTGGGAGAGTGTTTTATTTTGAAGAATATATTTTTCAATCAATAATACTTCTGAATTTAATAATTTTTATTATATATTTTGATATTTACTTTGTGAAAAAAAAAATACTAGATCTATCAGTCAATCGCTATGCGTGACTAACCAAAAAATAATAATAATAATAATAATAAAAAGTTTGTCAAAAATAAATTCTATGACGTTGAAGGCACTGCAACGACCCAAAAGTCCTCGGACCAAGTCTTGCTCCAACATTTAATTTATTTAATGCCACATTTCAAATGACAATTATTAATTTTCTATATTGATTTCAAATATAAGACTAAAGCTTGTTTGATATTTTTTTTTTTTTTTTTTGACAAAAAAAAAAAAAAACCAATATTTTCATTTTAACCATTTTTTAATTCTTTTAATCCTTCCAAATATTAAAATATCATTCATTTAATATATTCTCTCTTATATTCATATTTTATCTATTTAAAAGATAAAATGCTTATTCAAAATTCAAATAAAACTAAAAAAATGTCCAAGATCAATCAAGCTCTAAGAACGTGTTGTGTTTAGTTAATTTTTTTTAAGAAAAATTAAATCATAATCTAACATAATTTTAATTATTTTTAAAATTTTATTACTTAATTTATTAAAAAAATATTAAAATATCTTATATATAAATAAATCAAGCTTCAATAAACAACCTCTAAGAAGGAAAACAACTTAATAAGGACTTCAGTTTTATTTTTTAATTTTATTTATGTCACATTATTATTAGTTTAATCATCAAATTAATTATTCATTTCATAAAATAAAATAAAGTACTAAAATATATTTACTTTATCTTTATATGATTTTAAATAATATTTTTTAATAATTAAATCAATTACAAACCCAATAACTTACATTATTTTCTAAAAAGGTTACAAAAACTAAGAAAAACAATATCAAACAAGCTGGTCATCTCATGTTTCATATTCAACTCTAAGCATTTATTATTTGTTAATTTACACTTCTTCTTTCCTCGTGATATTGAAAATAAACATACAAGGGTATTATACTCATTTTCCCATTTAAATAATTTCTTCACAAGGCTATCATACCATATTCATTGAATCCAATAAATAAATATTTAAGTTAATAGCTTAAAATTGTGTATTCAGTTATACAATAAATATGATCCTATAAATAACACACCCTTTCCAATCTACCTCGGGTAAACTTCACTAACAGATAAATCATTGACACTAATCTGTGTCTTGGACTTGTCAGATTCAGTATTTTCCACTGTCCCCGACACCATTGTTCTATGGGAGAAGGTTGTGGGTTGTTGAGGCGCTCGCATCCCCGGAGAAGAATGACTGTTGAGCATCAAGACAATTGTCGCCATTGAAGGCCTCGTGTCTGGATCATCTTGCACGCATGATAACGCTAAATCTAGGCATCGAAGAACCTCATTTGAGGGGTAGGATTGTCCTAGTGTTGGATCCACAATCTCTAGAGGAGTTCCATTCTTCCATAATCTCCAAGCCTATTTGAATTATTCATAAATTATTATAAGGGAATAAAATTTGATAAAGCCGTTGGTGAGTGGTGTCTCACTTACGTAGCTGAGGAGACTCTTCATGTCAGAATTATAAAAGTTACTATTTTTGTTGCCACTTATGATCTCCAACATCAATACACCAAAACTGAATACATCGGACTTCACTGAGAAGTATCCACGCAATACATACTCTGGTGACATGTAACCGCTGCAAACTTACACAATTTTAACTCTTTATGCGTAGTTACAATTAACAAATATATGCAATTTATCACAAATTTCTAACATTGAATCTTTTCATTCATTATTGTAGTTAGTTAATTTGGGGAAACTCATTTTCTTATTTTTTTCATTATTAAAAGCTTATTTAGCATAGTGGTGGCAAGAACTCACATTTATCTCCCAACACTATCAACCCTCTTAATTTAGTAGGAATTGAACAATAGACAGACTATAATTACTATTTCTATACTAACTATTTTTCTTATGTGTACAAGGTTAAAAGGGAACAAATTAAAATATAATGTTATTTCTCTATAAAAAAAAAAGGTTTTATTGGATGTCAAATGAAATTATTAGCAGTTGAGGAGGAAAAAAATCTCTCTGACTTACTAGGTTCCCATGACTCTGCTTGTGTTTCCTTGAGTTTGATCTACACCAAATATCCTTGCAATGCCAAAATCCGATATTTTTGCATTCATATCTTTGTCTAGCAAGATATTACTAGCTTTTAGATCTCGATGTATGATTCTGAGTTGTGAATCCTCGTGAAGATAAAGAACACCTCGAGCAATCCCTTTTATGATTTTGTAACGTTTAGACCAATCCAATTCCCCTTTCAGTTTTGGATCTACAACATAGTTTGAAAAAGAATCATCAATAAAATATGATCCTAATTAATGGAGAATAAAACTCTTGATCAAAACTTTGTACATACCAAAGAGGAAGTAATCGAGGCTTCTATTGGGAACGTATTCATAAATGAGTATTTTCTCCTTTCCTTCTAGACAGTATCCTAACATTCTCACCAAATTCCTATGTTGAAGCTTTGCCACCAATATCACTTCGTTCTTGAACTCTTCCACACCCTGCACTGAGTTTTTCGACAACCTCTTCACCACTATAGCCTTTCCATTTGACAATATACCCTGCAAATTAATTTCTCTCATAGAAAAACATGATCATTGTCTGAACAAATCATGTTTTAAGAATACAAAAGAACATAAGATCAATTGAAAGACAAATCCACCACCTTGTAGACGAATCCAAATCCACCTTCACCGAGCTTATTGCTGTCTGAGAAGTTGCCGGTGGCAGCTTGTATTGTAGCAAAATCAAATTGCCATGACTCTGTTGTTGTAATGTTACTTCCGGAAGACCTTTTGATGTTCTCACCTGTACTAGCTGTGTTTTCTTCTCTGACGGGAATGTATTTCTTCTTCATCTTCATTCTCATGAAATATAATCCCACAACAAACAGCAGAATGAAAACTCCAACTGATAAGCTTATGGGTATTAGCACACTCAATGGAATTCCTCCCTTTCCTGTAAAATATATACATACTTAGTCTATTCAGTGTCTCAGGCAAGATATAATCACCCCAGTTAATCAATTACCTGAAGTACCATTCGATATCGTGGGAGGAGCAGCTGCTTTTGGCGACGGTGGCGGCGGAAAGGCAGTGTCATTGTAGAAAAGAAATTTCTCGTACCTGATATTACAACTCGGCAACAAAATTCTCACGCCACTACTCCCTTGGCAGCAATTTGGAATACTCGAGATTGCGTCTTGAAGGCAAGTCGTGCATTCAGCAATCGAAATGTCCGGGGTGCACTGTCCCATAGCGTACAGCGTCTGCACCACCGAGTAATTTCTCTGCGCCACCGCGAACTTCTTCCCAACCGATCCGCTTCCACTTGCCGCCCGCGTGGCTAGTTCCGGCATGACTTCTTCCAGAACCCTCATGATTCCCTTTGGATCTTTTTCAATCTGGGATTTATTCAAAATAGACTGATATGTTCGATCGACAATGGAGAAGATCGATTGATCCGAATAGCGAATCATACATTCATCGTACCAAATCACGACTGTCTTCTCTCTCGGGCAATAGGTACCCACAACCTCTCTGGTGGCGGTGGTGACGCAGTCCTGGCAAGCTTCGGGAGAAAGGTCTCCACGGCAGAGGAAGAGGCCATAGGCTGTGGCGTTGGTGGACTGGCCGGCGGTGGCGTTGTAGAAACCGCTTTCCACAGTGGAGTTGGAGGAGAGGACGGAGAGGAGAAGGTTTAGGTTAGCACGGAAGGCGCTGTTTGATGCGTAAACATCGGCGGTTGTAGTATTCGGGCAGACGTGATCGGCATAGGTGGCGGAGGCTTCGGACCGGAAGCTCAGCCAGCAGTAAAGCACAAGTTGAAACACCCATAGACTAAAACTGAACTTCAACTTGAAGGCGATCATTTCTCTGCTCAAATTACGTCACAACAAATAGATGGAGACTTGGAGTTGTAGTGGGGTGGAAATGTGTAAGTGCTAGAAATTTCAAAAAATATAATAATGAAAGAATTTATGTTATATAAAATATACCATTTATCTTAAAATTACCACACTACTTATCTATTATAATTCATTTAGAAAAATAATTAGGTTGGAGAATTTGGTGATAGAATGACGTGGCATAATCTTATTCGTTGAAAAAATCAAATAATTTCTCTCTTTTCTCTTTTTCCACCCACTTTTACATTTTCCAACCAATTAAGGTGATGCCAAGTCATTCCCTCACCAAATTCCGTCACCAAATTCCTCAATTCATTTATCTACACTGGTGAAAAAGGGGTCAAAACCGAGAGTTAAAACTCTCGGTTTTGACCCTATAACTTTCGTTGAAGACACCTTACCGAAGGTTTTAGTTACTCTCGCCATCCCTCGGTATTGACTCTCTCGGGATTTCCACAAAGAGAAAAACCGAGAGTTATATGAAAACTTTTGGTTTTTTCTCTTTTGGAAAAACCGAGGGTTTTACAAAGACCTTTCGGTTTTTCTCTTTGTGGAAAAACCGATGGTTTTACAAATAACTTTCGGTTTTTCTCTGTGTGGAAAAACCGAGGGTTTTGCAAACAACTTTCGGTTTTTTCTCTTTGTGGGAAAACCGAGAGTTATTACAAAACTTTCGGTTTTCCTCTTCGGGTAAAAACCGAGAGTTTTCTAATAACTCTCGGTTTTCTCCTTTTTAAGAAAACCGAGAGTTTTATAATAACTCTCGGTTTTCCCACAAAGAGAAAAAACCGAAAGTTATATGAAAACTCTCGGTTTTTACCCGAAGAGGAAAACCGAAAGTTCAATCAAAACTCTCGGTTTTCCTCTTTTGGGTAAAAACCGAGGGTTTGTAATATAACTCTCGGTTTTCTCTTTGGCTAAAAACCGAGAGTTTTCTAATATCTCTCGGTTTTTCCACAAAGAGAAAAACCGAGAGATTTCAATATTACTTTCGGTTTTTTCCCGTAATTTTTTTAAAATGTGCGGATTATTTTGCTCGCAACCAAAACCTGTTCAGCCAAACCAATATATTAATGATAAAAGAAATGCAACATACATTAAACGATCACATTAATTGATCATGAACATTACAAAATTCGAAACCAAACTAATATTCCGAACAATCTGTTCTAAATTCAACCACTAATGAAAACATGTTTTGAATCGAAACAACCTTAGCTTGTGGGGGGAGGAGGTGGTTGTTGCCTCATATACAATTCGATTCTCTCCATTCTTGCGTTCATCTCTAACTTCTCCCTCTCCATTCTTGTGGTAATCTCTAACTTCTCCCTCTCCATTCTTGTCACAATTTCTTCCTTTTCCGATTGCATTTCTTCCATTCCGCGCCTTCTTTCTTCATCCCTCTTCTCCAGTTCCTCCAGTTTGAGCTTCATTATTTGATTATCTTCTAACAATCGCTCATTATTTCGCTGTGAACTGTTTCCACTACGACGATCCTCACGAAAGTGTGTGGGCCGGACGCCTGATCGCATTCCGAACACTACCCCGTGTTTTTGTTGTCCGAACACCCTCTCCGTCAATTCAAAATCCGATATTCCCGGTTCGTTACTAACAACCTCCTCCATCTCAGCCTGCACAATTCAAATAAAATACTTGTTTTGCTTGACTCGCCAATATATACGGGTCTTGACTTTGGGTTTTCAAAATTCGGTTTACATTTACACTTACGAAGCCATATTTATCCACTTTCACTCCTAGTTCCCCCGAGTGTGTATCAAACCACTTACACTTGAATAAAACAACTCGTTTGTGAGAATAGTATTGTACTTCGATTATATCCGTCAAAACTCCGTAGTATGACATAGTTTCAGATCCGTTGTACCCCTCAACAACCACCCCACTATTTTGAGTTGTCAAACCTTCGTCGTGTTTTTCTGTACAGAATTTGAATCCGTTTACTTTACACCAAACATACATAGACGAGTACATACTTGGACCTTCTCCTAAGATATTGAGGTCTCTTGATATGTCGTTAATTTCTGCTAAATGGGCGACCTATATATGTATCCGAAATGAAGTTGTTAATATGAATAAAAAGAGTTAGGATATATGGTTTGTAATTTACTCACTCGATGATTGAAATATGCGGCAAACGTTTCTCCACTGGACTCGTTGTTATAATCTCTGCAAATAGATCGAATATTAAATAGCACTCTTTAATGCTAATTAGTAACAGCAACATTGAATCTTACATGTAAAAAGGTTCTGCTTCGGGACAATTTTTCAAAATGTAAGAATGAGCTGTCACTCGATCGATATAATCCAAGTTGTATACTTTTCCGTTAGATAGGTCTTCCAATGATGCAAATATTGAAATGCCCGAGATTTCAGGTTGTGCATTTTCTTGATCTTGTTCCTCCATATACCTGGCACATAAACTAATACTTTCGTTAACAAGATAGCTCTCGCTTATAGAGGCTTCGGGGTGGTTATTATTCCGCAAATATCTTTTCATTGTACCCATGTAATGTTCAAACGGATACATCCATCGATACTGAACAGGTCCTCCAAGCAAAGCCTCAAATGACAAGTGAACCGGGAGATGCATCATGATGTCGAAGATTGACGGCAGAAAAATCATTTCAAATTTGCAAAGTGTCAATGTAATATCCATGTACAATTGTTCCAGGTCCTCTTGAATCAACTCTTTGAAGCACAACAACCGAAAGAAACGAGACAAATTTACTAACGCATCATACACATACTCTGGAAGCAATCCACGAGTTGCTAAAGGAATTAGATATTCCAACAAAATGTGACAATCATGACTCTTTAATCCCGAAAGCTTTTTCTCTTCCAAATTTACACAACCCCCGATATTTGAGCAAAACCCATCAGGGAACTTGAGATCTTTCAAGAAGTTACAAAGACGTATTTTATTTTCGGATGTCAAAGTGAAAGGCGCTTCTGGATAATGAACAACTCCTTCATCATTTATAGGATGTAACCATGATTTTATGCCTAAGAGTTCTAAGTCTTTACGGGCTTTAGGACCATCCTTAGTCTTCTCTTTGACATTCATTATTGTTCCTAACACGCTATCACATATATTTTTCTCAATATGCATCACATCCAAATTATGTCTCAATAATAACGATTTCCAATAAGGCAGACGGAAGAAAATGCTAAGTTTGTTCCAATTGTCTCCCCGCGTTTCATGATATATCTTGGTTCTCTTCCTCATATCCGCACTAAGAATTATGTCTTCTAGGTCTCGTGCTTGCTCATAACTTTCTTGCCCCGTTAACAATCTAGGGGATCTCTATAATCAGTTCGACCATCAAACGACTCTTTATCCCTTCTGTATTTGTGCTTCGATGGAAGGAAGCGTCTATGACCCAAGTAACATTGTTTGGAACCATGAACCAATCGAAGTGATACTTTGTCGTTGTTACAACAAGGACAAGCGAATTTACCTTTCGTACTCTAGCCTGATAAATTCGCGTATGCAGGAAAGTCGTTAATGGTCCACAACAACGCAGCTCGCATGTTAAAGTATTGCGAGATGTGTGCATCAAACGTTCTCACTCCTGTTTGCCACAGTTCATGCAACTCTTCGATCAATGGCTGGAGAAATATGTCAATTGCATCTCCCGGACTCTTTGGACCCGGAATTAACATAGATAAAATGAAATTGCTAGAATCCATGCAAGTCGTGGGTGACACATTATAAGGGACGAGAATTACCGGCCAAACACTGTATGATTTTTTCCCATTTGCAAATGGTTGAAACCTATCGCTTGATAAACCAAGTCTTACGTTTCGAGATTCTGAAGCAAAATCTGTATAATTTTCATCAAACGTCTTCCAAGTTAAGGAATCAGCGGGGTGTCTCAACGTATCACTATCAACTCTTCCTTCTTTATGCCATCTCATCATTGGAGCTGTTTTTGAGGACATGTATAGTCTTTGCAGTCTTGGTATTAAAGGGAAATATCTCAACACCTTTCTTGGAATGAATTTCCCATTTTGCTTCTCTCGAACTGTCCCACTTGTTTGGTCGATTTTCCATCTTGAAAGACCGCAAACTCTGCAAGAATCTTCATTTATGTCGTCCTTCCAAAATAGCATACAGTTGTTCTTACATGCGTCTATCTTGTCATATTTAAGCCCGATATCAGTAATGAATTTTTTACTTTCGTAGTATGAGTTTGGCAATTGAGCGTCAATCGGTAATATGTAGTCTTTAAGCAGACGCAGCAACATATCGAACGAAGAATTCGTCCATTGACATACATTTTTTATGTGAAGTAGTTTCAGTAGTACCGATGATTTCGTTATTCGAGCACCTTCATACAATGGCCGTTTGGAATCATCAAGTAATTTATAAAATCTATGCGCATCTTCGACTGGTTCATCGTTGCTCGGGACGTCATTAACGTTGGGGAACATATCGTTTATAAATTCGTGCATATAACGTTCTTCATTGACATGTTCATTAACTGTATTATTCATCTCCTGTCTCGGATCGTTGAATTCCGGCACGTCATCCTCCAACTGATCATCGTCGTCATCATCATCGTAGTCATTGGCATCTTCATCGACATCTTCATTAACCACTTGAGTAGTACGTCTCTTTTCTCCATGAAAATACCAATACTCATAATGAATATTTATTCCATAAACGATGAGGTGAGTCTTCACTTCGTCTATTTCCATAAACGGCGTGTTCAAGCATTTCACGTAGGGACATTTCACGGTTTGTCGGGATGTATTCCTAACAGCATACTCGAGGAATTTGTTAACACCTTCCTCGTAATCTGGATGATCTCGACGTAAGGTCATCCAGCTTTTATCGGGTACTTTCATATTTCTAATAAAATGGAAAAACAACCCGCATTATTATTTACTTAAATTTGCCTAAATTAATTAGGCTTACATAATGTTAACATAATTTCTACCTAATCTATCATTATCCAACCAAAATTCAATTTAATCTAATATTATAACCAAAATTCCACATAAATAAACAATAATAAAACCTAACATAAATCTAACTTAAATCTAACATACATATATTCTAACATTATTTCATTCATACACATTTCAAAACAATCAATTATAATTCAACATTATTTCATTCATACACATTTCAAACATAATCTAACATAATCTAACATAAATCAAACATAATACCTAATCTAACATACTTCAAATCAAACATAAATCTCGACTTAAATCTAACATGAAAATCTAACATAAATCTAACATGAAACTAACCTAACCATATAATAAACCAACAAGAACTAACCTTTCACAAACAGAGCGACGAAGAAGAGCAGCGGATGTAGATCGACGGGCGGGCAATGGACGGCTGAAATTCCTAATCCAAACCTAATAACAATAACCAACATTAATATAACTAAATATTCATTAATCAAATCAAAATAACCTAATATATAACATATCATTACTTAATCTAACCAACATTCAAACCAACAAACAATCAAACCAATCAAACCAACAAACAATCAAACCAATCAAACCAACCAAAATCAAAGTAAAACCCTAAATTAAACAATAAATCTAACCAAATCAAACTTCAATCAAACTTCAATCTAACCAAAATCAAAATTTTAACCTAAAATTCTAACCTAAACTTCAATCATATCTAACCTAAATCAAACCTCAATTAAACAACAATCAAACCAATCAAACCAACCAAAATCAAAGTAAAACCCTAAATTAAACAATAAATCTAACCAAATCAAACTTCAATCAAACTTCAATCTAACCAAAATCAAAATTTTAACCTAAAATTCTAACCTAAACTTCAATCATATCTAACCTAAATCAAACCTCAATTAAACAACAATCAAACCAACAAACAATCAAACCAATCAAACCAAAACAAAATCAAACTAAAACCCTAAATTAAACAATAAATCTAACCAAATCAAACTTCAATCAAACTTCAATCTAATCAAAATCAAAATTTTAACCTAAAATTCTAACCTAAACTTCAATCATATATATCTAACCTAAATCACATATATAGAACTGTTAATATGAAAATTAACTTGACTAACCTAATTCAAAATGAAATAACTAACCTTTGAAGGAGATCTGAAGGCGAGGAGAGCAGCAGCGTTGACGTCGGCGACGGCGGCGACGGCTTGGAGAAAAGAAGGGGCGCGGTCACGGCTTGATCTCGACTGGAAGGGCGGCGGCGTCGTCTTCGGGCGGCGGCGTCTTCTATTGGGCGTCGTCTTCGGGCGGCGTCGTGTCTTGAAGATTGAAGGCGGCGCGGGCGGGCAGGCGGAAGAAACGGGGAGAAGAATCGAGGGAAGAAGATTTGGAGAAGAAGAATCGCGGGGAAAAGAAAAGGGTTTTATTTTTTTGTAATAAAGTAATTACCGAGAGTTTTATTAAAACTTTCGGTTCTCAAAATGATTAAAACCGAAAGTTTTATAAAAACTCTCGGTTTTGATCATTTTGAGAACCGAAAGTTTTATTAAAACTCTCGGTTTTGAAATTTTTATTTCCGATAGATGTGTCTAAATCTCTCGGGTTTGACATATAAAACATTAAATTTAATTAGATAAAACCGAGAGGTTTTGGTAAATCTGTCGGTTTTGATGGTTATTTCCGAAAGTTAATTATATAACTTTCGGAATTAACAATTCACAAATTGTTAAATTCTTTGGTTTTTCACCTTCTAATGACCTTTAACAACATTAATTTAACACATTTGATATCCTTAAAATATTTCACAATCCATATGATCAAACATTACACACATTCATAAGATAATCAAATATAAACATTCATATACACTTCTCTACATAATCAAACACAATTATAAACATTTTAACATAAAACACAATATTAATTTTTAAAATATAACCCACACTTGATTATACTAGTTAGGAGTCTATATTGGAAAGAAAAATACTTTAATTTAAAAAATTGTCAAGTGATAATTCCGAAAGTTATATAATTAACTTTCGGAAATATCTATCAAAACCGAAGGTTTTATATAAAACTCTTGGTCTTGAGAAATGTAAAACCCGAAAGTTTATATAAAATTTTCGGTTTTGATGGTTATTTCCGAAAGTTAATTATATAACTTTCGGAATTAGCACTTGACAAATTGTTAAATTCTTTGGTTTTTCACCTTCTAATGACCTTTAACAACATTAATTGAACACATTTGATGTCTTAAAAATATTGCACAATCCATATGATCAAACATTACATACATTCATAAGATAATCAAACATGAACATTCATATAGACTTCTCTATAATAATCAAACACAATCATAAATATTTGAACATGAAACACAATATTAATTTTTAAAATACAACACAAAATTGATTATATTAGTTAGAAGTTAAGATTGGTGGGTTAAAAACAAAATAATTTAACAAACTAGGTAGTGTTAAAACCGAAAGTTATAAAATTAACTTTCGGTTTTGATGTGTATTTGCGAAGGTTTTTAATATACCTCTCGGTCTTGACCTTGATCAGAAGTTTTTGGGAATTGTTAAAACCGAAGGTTTATTTGAAAACCTTCGGTTTTACCCTTCCCCATACTTAGAAAAAAATTAGTTTTTTTTAAACAGGGGTCAAAACCGAAGGTTTATTTGAAAACCTTCGGTTTTTACCCTTCCCCATACTTAGAAAAAAATTAGTTTTTTTAAACAGGGGTCAAAACCGAAGGTTTATTTGAAAACCTTCGGTTTTTACCCTTCCCCATACTTAGAAAAAAATTAGATTTTTTCAAACATGGGTCAAAACCGAAGGTTTATTTGAAAACCTTCGGTTTTTACCCTTCCCCATACTTAGAAAAAAATTAGATTTTTTCAAACATGGGTCAAAACCGAAGGTTTATTTGAAAACCTTCGGTTTTTACCCTTCCCCATACTTAGAAAAAATTTTGATTTTTTCAAACATGGGTCAAAACCGAAGGTTTATCTGAAAACCTTCGGTTTTTACCCTTCCCCATACTTAGAAAAAAATTAGATTTTTTCAAAATTTGGGTCAAAACCGAAAGTTTATTTGAAAACCTTCGGTTTTTACCCTTCCCCATACTTAGAAATTTTTAAGATTTTCTTAAACATAGGTCAAAACCGAAGGTTTATTTGAAAACCCTCGGTTTTTACCTTTCCCCCTACTTAGAAAAAAATTAGATTTTTTTAAACAGGGGTCAAAACCGAAAGTTTATTTGAAAACCTTCGGTTTTTACCCTTCACCATACTTAGAAAAAAATTAGATTTTTTCAAACATGGGTCAAAACCGAAGGTTTATTTGAAAACCTTCGGTTTTTACCTACAGATTTTTAAAAAAATAGGTCAAAACCGAAGGTTTTCAAATAAACCTACAGTTTTGGCGATGCGGTTTTTTTTTTAAAAAAAGGTGATAAGTCAACAAAAACATAATTATTTAACAACATATTAAACCAAACCAAACCAAACATAATTACAATAATTCATAAATATTAAAACATAACGCATAAAAATATTAATTGTCATCGTTCGTACGAAAAACTAATAAACCCATAATAAATCTAGAAATTAATTATTAGATAGGGTGGAAGGAGGGGGTGGTTGATTCAGTCGACTCCTCAACAATACAAGTTCCTGTTCGAGATTCTCTAATCTCTGAGACATTTCGGCCCGGTCCGCTTTGATTTCACTGAGCAAACGACCTTTTTCCGCATCCCTTAATCGGATTTGTTCCATTTCCAGCGTCATCTTTCTTACCTCTTCCTCACGTGCCGCAATTTCTGATTGTGCTATCAGATTCTGGTAACACGGATGCAATTTCTCCGGTGTACGCCGAAGTCTCTTCCATGTCGAATCATCACCCATATCCTAAATGCATTTCAGATATATGTATATATATATATTAATCAAACAATTATTTCGTAAACTAGCATAAATCTAGATCTTTAATATATATATATATAAACTTAAGAAATCTAAATCTTATAATAAACAAAACAAAAAAACCAAATGAAACAAATTACCTGAACGAGAGAGGAGAAGAACCGGCTTGGAGGAGGCAGGTGGCGGCGGCGGAAGAGAGAGAAATGAGAGATGAATGGAATGAAAAAGAGAAGGGTTAGGGTTTGTATTTATAGAGGTTGATGCCAAAGGTTTTCATAAAACTTTCGGTTTTGATATTAGTCAAAACCGAGAGTTTATTAAAGACCCTTCGGAAAAAACCAATACCAAATTTAGAATTTTTTTTTAATGAGCAAAACCGAAGGTTGTTTGTAAAACCTTCGGAAATGAAATTTTCAAAAAAGGAAAAACCGAAGGTTCTTCGAATAACCTTCGTAATTAAAAAACCAAGGGATTTCAAAACCGAAGATTTTTACAAAAACCTTCGCAATTAACCCACATCCAACACTTAGAATTTTTTTGGGTTTTTTGGGAAGGTAAAAACCGAAAGTTCTTTGTAGAACTTTCGGTAATAATGAATAAACCCGAAGGTTTTACACCCCACTCGGAATCTATTTTTAATCCCGAAGGATTTGTTCCTCTCGGGAGTATTTAGGAGAGGTTTACAAAACCTTCGGGAAAAACCGTCGGTAAAAGTTCTTTTTTACCAGTGCTATGTATAAAATAAAATAAAAAAAATTAATAAAGAAATATTAATAATATGTATTAAATGTTTAAATTTTTTAATAAATCATGAATAATATATTAAAATAAAAAATAAATTCACATATTTTTTCCGAATGAATCTCTTATCTCGTGACCTTACACTTTCACTTTGGTTAATCTAATATATGATTCATATTTTTTAATATTTAACATCGTGACCTAATACTCTGGTCAATCAAATATTTGATTCATATTTTTTTAACCACCTTCAATTGATACCGACCTATTATCCTTCGAAAAACTAGATCCCAATTACCAGTTTTAAGTTTATGGGCGGGTCAACCCACAATTCGACCTAAGTATCCATTACTCTCACATATATATTCATATTAACCACAACTCTCGACCCGGTAATCCGGACACTTTAAAAATTAAACATCATTATATATATAGAGAGAGATTAGTTAGTTAAAAATTTGAATTTATATTGTTAAAATGTTTCGCGTTTATCTAATTTGGTGTTGAATTTAAAATATAAAGTGTTATTAGCCTAATTAGTTAAATGGTTGTACTTGTTTTGTTATATTGAAAATTTGAAACATACATATAGCATTTTTAATTTTATTTTTAACAATTTTAAGTTTATGGTCGGGTGAACCCACAATCAGACCCAAATATCCATTTACTCTCACATATATATCCAAATTAACTACAACTTTCGACCCGGTAATTCGGACACTTTAAAAATTGAACATCATTATATATATATAACTTGTATTGTAAAAATATCCCGCGTTCATCTATTTTGGTGTTGAATTTAAAATATAAAATGTTATTAGTCTAGTTGGTTAAAAGGTTATACTTGATTTTTTTGTTATGTTACAAGTTTGAAACAATACATATAGTATTTTTAATTTTATTTAAACTATTTTAAGTTTATGGGTGGGTCAACTCACAATCCGACCCAAGTATCCATTACTCTTACATATATATCCAAATTAACCACAGCTCTCGACCCGACAATCCGAACACTTTAAAATTTAAGCATCATTATATATGTATAGATTAGTTAGTTAAAAAGTTGAACTTATATTATTAAAATGTCCTGTGTAATCTAATTTGGTGTTGAATTTAAAATTTAAAATGTTAATAGCCTAGTTGGTTAAAATGTTGTACTTGTTTTGTTAAGCTTCAAGTTCGAAACATACTTATAGCATTTTTAATTTTATTTTTAACAATTTTAAGTTTATGGGCGGGTCAACCCACAATTCGACCCAAGTATCAATTTACTCTCACATATATATTCAAATAAATCACAACTCTCGACCCAACAATCCGAATACTTTAAAAATTAAGCTTCATTAATATATATATAGATAATACCCACTCTAGAAACATCTAAGCAGGAGTAGAACTGAAGTTGCATGAATAAATTATATTAAATTTGATAATAGGTACATAATTAAAAAATATTTCAATATATCATTTAATCTAAATTATCACTATAACAAGATGGTGTAAAAAAAAATTTAAGTAAATTAAAATAAAATCGCTCAAAACCAACTCCACATTTTTAAAGGGAATACCGTTACTGATAGATCACGACCTGGTTTTTCTCCACTAACCAATTATGTTACGACCACTGAACAAACTTAGTTAATGAACATGGTTTATGCGCAGCTAATGTAGGCTTATCGAGCATTTGGAAAACTCAAACCAACCATTTCAAATAGAATTTTCACCTCTTCTCTTAAGCTCCGCCCTTTAGGCATCGAACTTCAATAACCTAACTCCAAAGCTCTGCCCTTTACGTAGGGATGACAATGGGGCGATTCGAGACAGAGAATGCATTTATCATCTCCACTCCATTTTATTTTGGGGATTTTTTATTACAATCTCCGCCTCGTTCGGCTTGGAGAATCCCCGCGGGGCACCGTTTATACCATATTTTAAAAAAGTATTATATAATAAAAATATATTAATGAATTTTTAAATATAATATATATTATAATATATTGAAAATATATATTATTATAAAGAAATAATTTTAAAACTCTTATAAAATATAATAAATAAATAAATATATTGTTAATTTTATATATTTAATTGTGTTTATAGTGTTCGGGACAAAATTAGGGTGAGATCAGAGCGGGGTGGTGCGGGGGACACAAATACAATCTTCGCCACATCCCTAGTCAACTACCGGTAAAACCGGAGAAAACCGCCCCAAACAGGATAATTAAGTTCGATTATCGCGGAGTAGTTTCAAATTGTCATCCTTACTCTATGCTTTAACCTTCAATCA